>NC_054537.1:8124054-8424054 GCF_017654505.1 Polyodon spathula | reverse complement strand
GGGATGACGTGGTGAATCAGCTTTTTTTTTTCTCCATCGAAACAGTCCTTCATTATAATTGTTTAACCAGTGAGGTTACATACTACAAGGTACTATATGCAAAGCATTTTGAGTCACCAGACTTAACTAATACTGACTTTTTTTTTTTTTAAATGCACTCCCTGTTTTAACAGTTTTTCTTTTCTTAAAGATCCAAACGGGTTGTATACTGCAGACTGCTTCTCAGCGAGATGTCTTCCTGCACTTCTGAGTTCAGACCAGTATAAATCCAAAGGAAGGCACCTGTGCACTATCTGGATTTGTCTGGTTCATTTAGAGTTCTAGTGCTGCAAGTCAGGGCCAATCAGCTACAGTACTGTGTCCCTGGCTCTCTATGGAGATCTCCCATCTAAGAAACAACAAGGCACAGCATTGATTAGCACAGATGTCTCCATATCATTTAAATACATACTTACTAGATTATGTATATGTTTTTTACCCCTGCCTATTTCTGTTACTGTAAGTTCTAATTTCTAAATTCTTGAGTGTAGGGATAGATCAGGGTCACTGCAAGAACACAGGATACAGTGAAGCACAAAGCCACTTTTTCAGAAAGAGCGGCTTGAAACCTGGTTCCAGGAGACCTAGTTTGATGAAACCTTGCTGTATCAAGCCCCAAGTCTGCCCTGGTGTGCCATGCAGTGGCCTGAAACCTAGCCTCCTGAAATCTAGTTCCAAGTAGGGGTGTCACGATATGAACATTTTCTCATATGATTATTGTGTGTTTTATTATCACGATAATTGCGATACACAATAATTTGCAAAGAACTACAAAAAAAAAAAAAAAAAAAACACCTGTACAAATTTTACTAGGTTTACTATTTATTAAGCTATAATAGGTATGAAATCAGTATAGCCTAAACTTTAACTAAAAAAATATGGTGCTTACTTAATGCAATAGATATTTATACAATACTTAATTTAATGGCACTCATTTCACGTTTTTGTGTAAAAACACTAACATATGTTCTGGTGAAATACATGATCGAAAAGGTGTTACAATATTTCCACGTGTTCAATATTTCCAAATGTTTTCATATTTGTCTGATTACTTCTTACTCAAAAAAACAGCTACTTGTTAATGTATGAGTGCATGTATTATACCATGTTTTGTTATTATTATATGATAATACAATCTGCATAGCTCTGAAATGTGTCAAATCACATTCTCTAAATTTCCATTTTCAAATGTACTTGTTTTTACTTTTAAATTTGAAATGTAAATTAAAAATAACTCAAAAGATGATGTTTTAAAATTATGAATGGTCGTAAAGCTCCTCATTATGTAAAAGCTACTGAACTATTTGTATAGTGTACAGCTTGTATAGTAACACACCAGTATTAATTATAATCAGCAAATTCTGCTCAGGAGAACATCGCTTTCCTGGATTGTCAGTTGACTCATTTTAAAAGTTACTATGCAGAGCAGCTAAACACAACTTGGCAGCAAAATAAAAAGCAGGAGACCCGTTTTGCTCAACAGTACAGAACGAATTAAAAATAGTTAATATGGCCAAGGTTTATCAGTGCTCGTGTTTGAGTTGTTTGTTTATTTTTAAACAGGAAGTCCAATATGCAAATTGTTCATGACACTACTAATTTGTAACTGTATATGATCAAATGTGTCTTAAAATAAGATGTTTGAAAACAATATTCAGTTGAAACAAAAAAAACACGGATATACAGCAAGTAACATATTAATTTAAATATCCGATAGTCAAAGTTATGTTCAAGTACACTGCACACAAAGATCACATTGAAAAGAATTACAGCAGCTAAAACATAAAATAATTAAACATTTCAACTTATTTATACTTCCTTTAACTTTAAACTGTTCAAGCTTTGCTCCTTACCGATGTTGCTTCTTTACAAAGCATTCGGTGGCGATCTCTAAAATGCATGAACACATTTGTTGTGTTGCTGCTCTTGTAGAGAACACTAACTCTGCATACTTTACAAATTGGACCACCCTCAACAATTTGATCGTTGTCATTTTTTTTTTAAAACCAAAATAATCCCATATTATTGATTTCAATAATTTTTTGGGAGGGTACAGCAGGTTTGTCTCCACTGTCATCTTGTAGTGCAGTACACAGTGCTGGGCCAAGTAGCACAACTAATCAAAGCATTAGAAAAGTAGATCAAAGTTTCTACACCAGAAAAGAGTATATGCAGGACGAAGTATACAACATGGTACTGCCAGATCACTTTAAAAATTCCATCACTGCAATTTGAACTTATTTGTATTAATTTAGCATTACAAATCATAACTATAAATTACCACGATATTGAAAAATATTGATGATACAATTGTCAGAATTTTTATCACGATTATCTTTTTATCATCATATCGCAACACCCCTAGTTCCAAGCCACAAAGTGGCTTCATTCCCTCAGCTTAAGTCTGGACCACATGAAATTCTAATTAAAAACAAGGTAAAGAAATGCTTCAATACGGTATTAATGTTGGATGTCATTACTTCTTGAAATGCTACATACAGTATTACAAAGGTACTCGTTTGTTCATTTTTGTATTTAGTTGGTTTATTATTTAAAAAACATACAGCTGTGGTCGTTTCAGCCCTGTATCTGTTGCATGTGTGCCACTTTTTCTACAATTATCGAATAATTTCAAAAAGTTAACGATACGATTATCACGAATATTCGTGATGTAACTTTAAAAAAAAAAAAAAGGATGGCGTAAGTAGATTCAAGAAAATGCACCGAGTCCTTTTCTTCAATCAGTTGTTAGGTTTATTGAAATATGCAGGGAGACTGGTCCCAGGTACAGGACAAACAGAATACTCGTTCTTACAATGTTTGCATGACATTAAATACCCTTCTGTATAGATGGTCCACCTCCTCTTTCTCTGACACTTAACCAATAGGAAAGGTACAACACATTATACTGTTGCCATATATTTAATTTAGTGTTTGTGTGTTGTGTGTGTGTGTGTGTGTGTGTGTGTGTCTGTAGTCTAGTGTGACAACCTCTGAACTGAGTGCATTCTTCAAACCCCTGGCACCCCAAAAGGTCCATACATCTAGTTTGTCATCTTCCTTGTTCATCTCTCTCTGTTTTGCTCGAGACCCTTTGAGTCCAGTGGCGTTATCGCTTATTCCCCCCCCCCCCCCCCCCGAGAACCTTAGGGTCCAACGGCAGTCCCTGGGAGCCTTTTAGCTCCTTTATGCTTTGCATTCCAAAAGTCTTACAGCCTGGCCCCTTCTTGTCCACAGCATTGTTATCTTGTTAGCTTGCTGTTAATGTTGGGCAAGAGCTTGTAGACACAAGGTCTCTATCAATTGTTAGCAGTACATGCAATTTGAACCAAACAGTCTGCTATCTGCAATATTAGTCTCTTTTCAGAAAAGAACACCAGTATAGCTCTGCCAGTCCACATGCGTAGCAAACTGCCAATCAATTCTCGATCCATGTTTTCCAACAATTCGTAATCCTGATATATCGTACTATCGAGAAATCATTTCATCACTAGGTGTGTGATACTGGAGTCACTTTCAAACATATTTTAATAGAAACCATTTGAACAAACCACTCAATTCTTTGAGTACCTTAAGATGCAAGACCAGGAGATGTAAATTATTCTGTCCTACAGAAATTACAATCATGTTCCTCTACTTTTAAAGATAGCAGCTGAGGATCTGAAACGCTGCGTTATAATTTTTGATTTGTGCCTGCTGCAGGATGCAGATAGGTCACATTACAGCACAAGTGAATCAGCATGTTTACTGCTGTCCAATACAAACCCCTATTTAAGGCTTTCAAATAAAAAGGACTGCCTTTATTGTCAATCCACACACCAAGTATGACTTTCATAAACACTTCTGCTCAACAAACTACGTGTACATTTGTATACCTTTTTTTTTTTTTTTTTTTTTTTTAAAATCACACATTTACTTAGACCAAGACAAGACAAATGCCATGATTTTATTTGTGTGCAAAGAGAAGATTTACCGTGAGAGTTGTCTTCTCATAAACACTTTCTGCATCAGACAAGTGTGTACTGACGTGAAAGTACTCTGATGAATTCTGTAAAAATTCCCTGTCCATCGTCTACTTAATCCCCACCAAGACCCTGTTTTTACAACCTCGTGCAATGAAACTTATAGGGGAGGTGAAAACGAGTAAACTTATCCAGTGACTAGGGCAATTTAAACACAGATTGAAAAATCTGCATCTTTCCCTTGGAACTGCACAGCCACAGCGTGTACTTAATCCCCAGCAAATGTTGCACTCTCAAGGCACTTGCCCACAGGGGCTAACAAAGGCAAATTCTGGGTGCCCTGACAGAGAGCAGGTGGACACATTCAAATGAAGTCCCCCAGCTATGCAGCTTCTAGCCGTTTGCAACTATGAATAATTGATGGTCTGCGATTGGATTTAATACAAACCACCCTGGAACACAGATGACATTCTCAGATTTTAATATCTGAACTGTGTTGCTCATTGAAATCCCAGCTGAAAAAACTCACAGTATGTGTAGGTCAGTCGCCTACTTGACTTCTGTAAAAGCCCTTTAGCAGTAGGCTGGATCACTTTAAGCAGCTTGGAGATGGAGGGTTTTCTTGCAGAAAGGGGGAGGGTGGCGTTTGGAATTGGCACGCACACAATTGAGCCGTCTTTTCCAACCTAGAGGTGACCCTTTAATCTAACAGTTAAGAAGTCATTCCTTCACCAGATTACAGCAACCAAGTTCAATTTTACCTAGAGGTGAAGCTGCATGCATGGTTGACAGTGTAACAGCATGCAAACCCAGCAGGAATAGCCTACATAAAAGCAGGTACAGTAATGGGAACAGTATACATTCTAAAATGTCTGCAGTCTACACAAAACCTTAAGCGCAAGAAAATAAATACATACAAACACTCACAGTATGGGTTATTTTGTAAGAATCCACTGTACTGTTTAGCCTAAAATGTGTTTCCAAACTTACTACAAAGGCCATTATTTATTTATTTTTTTAAATACTGCACTGTCCAGAGCCATTTCAGCTGAAGGTGCGATACTGTACTGCAGGTATCCAACATTTTTTTTTTTTTTTTTTCCCTGGGGACTGTGTGGACTGGTTATACAGATTAAATACATACAGCATGCAGTGCCCAGCATGACATCCTTCCATCACTTTAATAACTCCACTTCTTTTAAAGTGCAAAGCTGCAGAAAAAAAGAAAGTGAAAAGCTTGGACAAACCTGAGTGTCCCAGGCGCAGTACAGGTTGCAGATATGGCTGATCATGTGGTTGATCATGCCTGGCTATAGCGCAGTGTGCGAGTCTGCGACAGCTCCACTATCCCCGGCAGTCCCTGATCCCTATGGTACACAACACTGCTAAGAACTGTGCACTGATGAAAATCAGACGCGAGACCTTCCTCGCTCCCCATCTGTCACTCTAGCAGGCAGCCACACTGCGAGAAACATCCTCAGAAAACTAATTAACACTGAATTAATACATTCAAATGGATGAATTTATCAGAAAAAAATCCACAAAGGCAATCATTTCTCCAACGATGGGTGAGCACAAAGACAATTACAATCCAGGATCCAGAGGGCCATCTCAAGTACAGTACTGCAACAAACTGAATGAATGAGCAGCTTTGAGCTGTTGAGCAAACAAATCACGATGCGTCTGAAATCCTGCCCAGCAAATCCAAGTGCATGTGCGTCAGGCAGCAGCAGACGACTCTGCCAGGAAAGCATTACCAACTATAACTACTGTATGGACGGTAGGACATACAGTACTACTGTACCAGCTCAGGTGCCTGCCACTGAATCATTTTGCTTTATTTTGTATGGCCAAATGGAACCCTTCTGTCTCTTTCTCTTCTACTCTCTCCCTTTATACAGTATTTGATGCTTTGCTTTCTCTTGTTTGTCTTGCATTATGTTTAGATCATTCATTGTTACTTTGATGTCACTGCTTTCCATTTACTGGAATTATTTCATATATTTTGCAAATGCAACTTGTTTGTTTTGTGCTTTTTGGTTACACATCCATCATACCGTACAGTTTAAAGACAGTGTGGCAATACAATTCACAGGGAAATTACCTTAACATGTGGGTTAAACCGATACAGGAACACAACTGTCAACAGGAGCTACACTACTGCTGTAAACCAGTGCCCAAATGATACTCAAGGGGGGGAAAGCCCCATAATTCAATGCTGCTACATTAACTGCTGTTCCTACACAAAACAGAACGTAATTAGAATGTAGCCTTTGCGGGGAAGAACATTCTTGGCAAAATGCTGATTTCCAAGTACTCTGTCAAAAGGGAAATAAAAATAGGAAATAAACTGATAGTTTAAAAAAAAAAAAAAAAAAAAAAAAAAAAAAGTTTGACCTCCAGTAATAGTTTCAATGAATGTGTTTGTTCTATAATGTGCAAGAGAGGGAGGAAGGGAAAACAGCTTCTTGTGATCAGATACTGTATAGTGCACACACTGTAGAGTCCAGGCACTCGCTATGCAGTACAAGAGCTTCTCTCATCCAGTTCTAACCAAAGACACTTTGCATCCTCTATGACTTACTCAATGGGAGCACCATCTGGCTATTGCCTGGCTGCTGTATAACTCAGGGGTTCAGCACCCTTGTCAGTAGAAAGACTCAGCAAACACACGGCTATCAGCAACCTTTACAACACCAATTAGCACTGATCGTATACTCCACAGTGCCTGCCCAGATACTGTGCTCACAGTACATCCTATAGGTCTACTGATCTGTGCAGCCCGTGGACGTGACAAACCAAAGCCACCCACTTGTCTACAAAGCATTGTATTGAGTGCTTTGAGGACAGGTCTCTGCCAAAGCAACGGTCTGGGAATGCACTTTGGATTAAAGATTTTAAACCAGGTTCTTCTGGACTATGCATGGCAACACAGAGGCTCTGAATGTACAAACAGGCTTATCTGTAAAACAGGAATACCTTTATGCTGTGTCCGCTTTCAGCACAAACCAGGAGGCGGTTAGCAGACAAATGGTCATTTCTCAAAAGGCACAGAATTACTGAAGTTTCCCACCATTCACCAAAAAGTACAGATGGAGTATGAAAAACCATGATAATGACGGGGTTAACAGGATGTTTGTCTGACCTCCTTTTAGTGACAAGGATGCTGCTGTTTGGTTTTTAATTGACAAATTCTCACTAACAGCACAATCCACTGTAAATTACAGCAGGTTTAAACACTTGTGCCAAAAAATAATTATCAGAAACGAATGAATGGCTCGTGGGGGTTGGCAGAAACTTTGGAGTAGAAGATGAATCTTGGGTGGTGCCGATGGACCTCATGCACTGTATAGAGAACAAGGAAACCAATACTGGCTGGTTGAAATTGTATTGCCAGCACAGTCAATACAGCTAAACCAGACTTACAAAAATAAGGTTGGGCAACACATTCTAGTAGCTATCCATTGTATTGAAGGAGAGAAATCAAATGTGGAACCACTGCAGCGCGCGCCCTGGGATAATAACAGAACAAAGAGGAAAAAAATATTTAAAAATGAATTAAAAAAAAAAAAAATCACACACTGAACTTCTGAACCATTTCAGGGTAACGAAGCTCATTGTGCTATACAGTAAGTGACTTCTGGTCCCAAGTACCTTTTTAGCAATTTTGCTGCACACTATCAGGTTTAACAAAAACTTAAATTTGGACACATGAATTTGTCTCTAGTCTATGTATAATTATATATTTCACCAACAAGAATATTTCATCAAAAGTATACTACTGTAGGTTTTCACTGATTCAATTAAAATAATAAAAGTAGCTTCCCTATTGGAAGCCACACCCACAGTATTACTGTAACACATGCAGCGCATGGGACTGACAGAATGGAGGAGAGATCTGGCATGCAACATGTGGGTCCTGTAGAAACGCACATCATACGCAGTGTATTTACAGTGGTGAAGCTGTACTGTGTGTCCTGGTACTCCTGTAGGCTTTGATTGCATTGAAGCCTGGGCATGCATTGCCCTGCAAGCCTGCAGGAATAACATCAATTCAGGTTATAGAATCTGGTATTCAGGGGGCTGTAATTTCTCACATGACAACATCATAGCAGAAATCAATGGAAACTAGGACACCAAGACTTCAGCATGCATTTTACAAACCAAGGTCTGTGTTCGCCAAGGCTCAACAGGCTTTAATACTAATTGTCATGCTTAAGATCGATTGGAAAGCGTATTTATGGAAAGAATGCACAAGGAAAAGGATTACCATTAGTGTTCTTCCTGCTACTCCCCCCCAAAACAGTTTCCACACAGTAGCAGTATCTGAAGACTGAAAAAAAAAAAAAAAAACGTTTGCGTGAATGACCGTGTCAAATTAGTGTGGGGACATATGTGAACACACATTTCTTGAAATGTACATGGTGTCAAATGACTATTGAAAAAGATACAGTAGTCACTTCTTCACATGGTGAATGAATCAGCAATACGATAAATAAATAAACAAGTAAGAAAATGTTGGCTTCCTCAAAACACTAACTGGTGCACCCTGAAACCAGCCATCATTTCCAGTGGTTACCCATACAGGAAACATGTCAGTTCCAGCATAGACTGTAGCAAACCACATAACCCAATATTAACACTGGAATGGAAGCTTACTATAAAGGGAAGCATCTGGTAAGAACCCAGCATTCTGCAAAACCAAGAAGAGACAAATACATGTAATGCATGTGTAGCTGCTGCCTGTTCTAGTGCCCCTGAAACCTTTCAATTTTGGATTCTTGACTAAAACGCAATTAAAACATGAAGCAACACCAAACAAATCCCCTGCTTAACTGCATGCTAATAAATTAAAACACAGTTGAAAGGGTTAGATTACAAGAGGCAGTACGCTGTATTGCACGGTCTATGTAGCAAGACTTATAGGGCAGCCATTGGGTTTTCAGTATAAAAAAATAAATACATAATAAAAATGTGTGTGTGTGTGTGTGTGTATATATATATATATAAATAAAATCTCCATTCACATTTACAGAAATAGCTTGCATTTTTAAACATCATATTGCACCCTTCTAAAACAGGATGTCTTCTGTGTATATCCTCTTCAGTCACAATGCGCAGAATTGTATCAGGTTAAGTTTCTGATCTATTTTATAATACATGTTTTCCTCAATTTTGGCAGGACAACTTAATTTCTACAGGGGATATACATCTAGATCACAGCATATTAATTCTTGGCAGTATGACACGCGACAACTCCCCCATCCATTCAACAATGGGAAGGACGGAGAGTCAGGCTGCCAGACAGACGGGAATGTGTGCAATATCAATATGAGGCGCACTGGAAAAGCTTTGCATATTTTCCACCAGTTAATCACTTTCTTCCTGAACCTTTCCTTTTCCTGATCACACTCTGCGCCACTTATCGAGGCAAATATACGCCTGACAGGGAGATAACATCCTCCTGGAGATATTATTCAACAAAGACAGGAGAACAGTGTGCATTAGAGAAGGTGAACAATGTACAGCAAAGCAGTCCACTTCTATAAATAAGTGACCTTCATTTACTGATTCAAATAGGAAACCAGGATAGGAAAAAACATTTCAAACGAAATAATCAATCTTATTCTTAGTGTGTCCTTTTAAACTGATTTAACCTTAAAAACATTAAGATACTATAAACACCTTAAAACACAAACTTAAATTCCTACTACTTTCAGATCCTTATACTGAAGTAAATGTTATGTTACTGTACATTGACGAAACAGCTTATTCAGAGGGCATTGATTAGTTCAACCAACTACAGAGACAGATGTTCTCAATATTGTTGGAGTTATGCTGTACGCAGCTTGACGATCTGATTTGCGATGCATGCTGAACTTAGTTACTGTAGGGGGATGCTTTATTAGGAGAACTAAAATGAAGGGAAACTTGAAATTGCATCACAAGCAAAAAGTAAATACAGAAGGCAGATCTCCAGGATGAGCAGTAAGTAGGCTAAATGTTTTAGTTTTCACAATATCACAACCCCTCCACCCTCACTTTAACTACAATTGAGGACAAAACAAACATTCCAGAGATCCCAGCTACTTCATCCAGTGTTTACTCACCCCACTTCCCAGACAGTCAGTGCTGACAACTCTGCGTGGATGTTTCAATGGAGCCAGTTTCTGTAACCCATATCAGTGACCCAATATAACAAGCTTCTATTTTCCTGGCATACATAATTCTGCCGAATGAAGGAAGTGAAGCAGAAATATTCAGAACTGTTCAAGTCCTTTGACCACCGATAATCATTCAGATTTCCGTTTTAAAACAACTTCACACATGCCATTATACTGTGCCAGCAACACTGCCTCAATGAAAGACTAAAGCTTTCAGAAGTTTGGTCAAAGGTAGAACTGACATGGTGTGTTATAAAACATCACATTTTAAAATGTTTTTACTACAAGGTAGTTTACAACAGCATTCGAATAGAAGAGAATTTTAACTGCTGGCCCAGAAAATACACAAGAATTGCAGTGCGATTGAAATGTCTCGCTGGAATGCCTAGTTCCTTCAAACTTGTAAATGATGATTCAGCAGCTAGTGCTTTGGAAATTATATATAGCACAGCAGCCAGCACTAATGCGCTGCTGGGGCTCTGAACATCTTTCTGATTTAGCGCTATTCAAAAGAAATCTGCTGTCACCAAGCTACAGTGCTGACACACATATCATACAACACTGAACACTGTTGAAACTATTGCGGAATTTGCTATAAAGTTTCTTTATGTACATAAACACACACATACAAACACACAAGTATGAAGATTTAAAGCTATGGCTATCCCAGCCAATTTAGGTGAAATGCTTACACGTTTACTTTATATTGGGTACTTCGCAGCACGTCACACCATTCAAAACTGACCTACAGTACAGTACTGTGTAAAAGGGGTGTTCCCAGTGGAAATCATCTGAACAGTATTGTGGGTTACCTTCCCCCCCCTTTCCAGGACTGTATATGTTCATCTTTAGTAAGTGGTACACTTACAGTATGACTGAGCAGCACTTACCATTCTCCACTGCTATTCAACTGAGGACTCCCAACTACTGCAGTCAACCTGAAATGTAGTTTTGTAAGTATTTTCAAGCACTCACATTTCCCAATCCCTTTTCCTTTAAAAAGAAGCACTGTTTCTTGCCATGAACACTGCTCGCCCAGTCAGTGTGTCACAGGGGCCTCAGCTGGCTTCACATTGAGATCTCAGCAGCACTGAGAATGTATAATGACCAGGAGCAGCTGTGCATGAATTACCCTGGCGGGAAATGAGACCTTAACCAGGAAAAGAAGACAGGCCTTGGAATCTCGCAACATGAACAATAAGAGCAAAATAAATGAGACGCTGATGGCGCAGTGTGTAAATTTAGGTGCACAGTAAATAAAGCCAGAAACCAATTTGCATTGTGTTAGTGCAATGGCCAGATATCTGTCAAAACATCAAGCTCCCAAACAATCTGGAACAGACAGAAAAAAAACAGCCAAACCAGACCTGAATGCTGTACTGCCAATGAAAAGAAGAAACACCCTGTTTTAAGTGATACCACTTACAAACATCTCAACTCCATGTTCTTACAAGATAGCCCAATGGCAGGTTTCTTCCCATGTATTATACAGTACTTCATTCCCTAAAATACAGTGTTAACAGTCAAAGTGCCAACAGTGTGCAATCATGCTCCCAGGATTTTGCTTTTTGCAGTATGTTTACACAATGCCAGCAGAACTGAAGAACATGCGACTAGCCTCAACAATCACTTCAGTGTTACTAATGCACCACTCCCTAGGATAAAGCCTGCTACACCAATGACTTCATCATACAAGTACAGCAATAATCTGACTGGTTACAAGACACAATAAGAGAGATCCACCCCTGCCCCCAAGTCGTCTTTGATTTTCTGAGATTAGGTGACTATCAGCGGGACACTAAATTATTTTGTGGCAGTCTGCAGGCGACTTACAGCACAAGCCTGGTAGGACTTCAGACAGTCATTTTGTTCAGAGAGACATTAAGAATATATACATACTCCCTTGGCCTGAAAATGTAATGAAATCTGTACATGCTGCTCTTAAATGCAGTCTGTAATCAAAGCTGCATTTAACAGCAGCAAGAGTATTTCATGCTATGTAACATATTTGTTAAACTGCAGCAGGATAATGTACCAGTGCTTTCAAAGACAGATTACTTTAACTATTACTGAGTTACTAACCATTTCCTTCTTTAAACAATACCTGCTTTATAAGCTTTCATCATTACTTCTTCATTTGAAGACTGACTTGTTTAAATGGAAGAGATCTTAATAAAAACGAGTAGCTGCAGAGCAAAATTTACAATAAATTGTGTGTGGATTCAGGCTATCTTGATCCACCTTAAAGGTGAGAAAGTCAAAGCTGACAAACTTTGTGCTGCAGCCCTGCAACAGTCATTAAACTTGACAGCAACACCTGGAGACACCTGGACTCAAACTCACATGTCTGTTAGATTCTGGCAGAACAAACAATGCTTAAAATGCTTTTAACAACCTCCAGCAAACATTATGCAATAGTACAAAGGTTACTATTGAATTTGACAAATAGGGTTACCTTTACTCCCAAGAAAGCACATCCTTGCACAAACAACCAAAACAAACCACCATCAATTACAGGCATTTTTGCCAGTGGAATAGTAGTATTGCAATACTGTGCAAGGCAGGGGTGGAAATAAGACCCCTATTGCATAGCATTTTCACCCATTTTAGGTTTTACTAAGAGCTTGTTTAGCCAAGGGTGTATGGGTAACAAGCTCATGTGTGTCCTATTAAAGTCAAAGTAAAACTAGGTACCGATCAAACTTTCATAACAGTATTATAAGCCACACCAAGTACTGCAAAGCATTTCCTTCTCAAACAACTATCCTTAATCTAAGAGAAATACTTCTGAAGCTTTACAGGAATTACCTATTAACCTTTTTTCTGAGGAGCCAAACATTAAGATTTAAAAAAAAAAAAAAAGTCATCATTGCAACATTCTGTGCAAGCTTGTACTGACGAGTTTAATTTGTCTTTTTCATCTGCCTTGAAGAACTATTCCAAAGTTCAAAAGGTACATAAACACACATTTTCAACCTGCAAAAAGTATAGTCTTTGATAAACTATATGCGATTCACTTTCAATACATAAAGCTGAACAGCTCTGAATCTTTAGAAGCAAACTACAGTGTAAATAGCATGTCTGGCATTCGCGTTTCATTTACTTCACAAAGTACTGCATTGAAACTTGCAGTCTCTGCCCTTTGATAATGCATTTACTGTCGGATTCAAGATAAGGTTCTGAAAATATCCACAAACGATTTTATTGATTTTAAAAAAATTAAAAACAGATAAAATAATCTTGCCAGGGACTGTTTCACAGTCGATGCCACTCTAAAGCTACTAAAATCGACAGTAGAGCGCCACAACTTTTCTAAAAATCCAACAATATATTTTTTAGAAATATAACCTTTTAAAATAAACTGGAGGACAAAGCAAGCACCGCCAAACACATCTGACACATTATACCGAAACTTAACACTGAACAGGTTTTCAAAGGACAAAGCACTTTAAACTGTACTTTTAAAAAGGAATCACTGAAACTATTCTACAAAGATTACACAAAACCGGAACAGCTGTAACAGTCATATTCTATAGGCGATGTGACGTTCAAAAGCACGCTTTCTGTAACTCTGGATAACATGCCACACATTCCCTACAATCTACCTGCATGACTTATTTAAATCGCTGAGAGAACACAGAGTGAAACTCCCGGCAACAGAAAACCCGCCGTGGTTTTAAAAGATTTTGTATACACAAAAAACAACCAGTTCGTTTTTGTTTGTTTTTTTCGCATTACTAACACTTTGCATCACCTCAACTACTTCTAACTACGTTGCCAAAAATAAGCATTCGGTTTGAGCCTGGCGGGCAAAGTGCCTGATTGTGTGGCCTTAACTCAAATGCCACAGAGCAAACGCGTATCCCGCTCCAGCAGCCTTCATAATTTGGTAAAATGGTGTTTCCCATCAGATGAATTATACAGCTACGTTTCCCCATGCGTGGTTTCCTTACCTCGCTCGCTGCTGATCCCGATGAATGTTTTCTCTCGCCATCTTCCCCGGGTGAACCTGTCCATCGTGTCGCCATTATTTCATTTCAAATTACAAAAGGCACAGACCAAGACTCCGCATTGAAAAACACAAATCCGAAAGGAAGCGTGAGTGTGCAGGCGTTATAAAACCATAGGTCCCCGGCAATCCACCTCGTTGTCTTCCCTCATTTCGTCGGGAAAAAAAAAAAAAACCTAAAGAAAAGAAAAGAAAAGAAAAAAAACGGGGGGTGGGGGGCGGAAAGAAAATGAGGTTCTCGGTGTTAGGTTTTGCGCCTGTCCCTTGTTAATTACAGTGGCCAGTCATTAAATCAGAAACAACAGAAACACTGCTCTCGACAGAGAAAGAGCACCACCCAGTCTGCCTTGGTTCATTACTATACAGTCACAACTGATTTTTATCACTACAGAAATGCTGGGGGCCATATCATATCCATAAAGTATATAAATAATCTGCAGTCTATTTGAGCGTGCAAATAGCGAACTAATCTGTTTATTTCGCTTCGCATATACGGAGACGGTTGATGTCCTCAGCGTCGAGTTATTAAACTAACAAGACAAGAAGCCTTACTAGGAGGTCCACTTAAAGGAAATTATTTTTGATATAATAATAATTTATTAATAACACGTATTTGGGGTATGTATTAGCCTCAGAAAAGTAATTTTCTGAATGTGCTTTGATAAAAACAAAAACAAAAAAAACCATTATACTGATTTTTGCTATTGCTAGAAAAGTCCATCCCAAAACGTTAGTTATGTCAGTCTAACAAATAATACATATCAGATTGAAAACCAAAACGTGGTGTTTTCCATAAGGAATACTATTGCTCTTTGTTCACTTCTTTTTTTAATATGATCAGGTGCACTCCTTGTAGGCGTTTCCGTATTTAATAATTAATTACCTTAGGCTCGCACCAGAGAGATTACATAACCAGCTACATGTACTCATGTTAGACTCTGTAACTTTACTATCCTCCAGGTCTATTGATTTTCAAGCATGGTGATTCTTGCAAAAGCAAATTAGCAGTCATAGTAGGCTATCATCAAAACAAGCAAGTAAAACAAAAAAGCCATTTCATTTACCTGATCTAAAGAAAGTCAGCACTGCTGTAGTTCATTAACCATGTACTAAGAGTTCAGGGATAAATGCCAATGTACATCAAAGCGTTATCTTTTGCTGCTTCTTCTAAAGTTACAGCAAAAGGCCGGCCCCTCAGGATTTGTCCTCTTGTCGACTGAGCAGAGGGGATCCCTCTGATCGCAAACACAAGGCTTGTTACTTCCCGTTCTGCCCTGGGTCGTTCTTCAGTCCATTTATTTATTTCCAGTGTAGATTCATCTCTCATATTAAAAAAAAATAAATAAAAATACAAAAAATTGAAAAGATACCCAACAAATATGTATCCACAAGTGACATCTTATTCAAGCAGTTTTTTTTTTTTTGTGTAGAAAAATTAATCCAGCAGCTACATTCAAATTGCAGTCAATTCAAATGCCATGATAAAAAGTGTAAAACGAAACTCCTTTTTCAAACGATACAGAACAAAATGTATGTAGTTCCACAACAAACCTTCATTTTTTAAGTATCAAGCGTCCAGAACAGTTGGAGCTTTGTTACTTCTGCTTACTTGAACAGGAAAAAACGCCTCTGATATTCTCCAACCGCATGTTTTCCCTCATAACCTGAAATAACAACGTTCACAAAGTCATGGTCCACCCACTACACTATTGTAGAATTGGGTTTCGATTATAGGTTCGTGGAAAACATTTATTTCCATCAGTATTCCTTTCTTATCCCTGCGGTGGCGCGGCTGACTGTTGGAAATGCAGGACGAATCCCGAGAACCAGCCCCTCCCGCTTTGTCAGAGGCACACCCAACCAATCATATTGAACTTTTTAATTTGTAATTTAAACTCAGCCAACTGGATGTGTTCTTACATACCTAACAGAGGGTTAAACTCGACAGTCCATTTAGAGTTAAAAAACAAGGTTTGTTCAGTTTAGTCAGTGGAGATAGTGTGGTTAAAGGTCAAGTGGAATTTAGTTTAGGCTAAAGTCAAGGTGTGCGGGAGCGATAAAGAGAACAGGTCGTTTGGACGGAATAAACGAAATCTAGTTACAAGCTTGCTTCATCAGGTTAAATATTGATATGTTGCTGATCCACGACAAAGCTTGAAGAACTCATTTTTTTTGTTAGATTTTTACATAATAATTAGCCTAATTTTTTTTTTTTTTTAAAGTCCAAATGGAATCCTGTCCTCAACTCTTTCATGCATGGAATATTGAAAACACCTGAAAAAAAGGTTTATTTTTCATTAAAACTTTTTTTTGATTTATAAGGGGATACATTGCATCTTCATTGAGGCTATCATCCATTTTCGTCTTCCATAAGTCTCCATGTAAAGACTTGAGCGTTTTTTTTATTTTTATTATTTTTTTATTATTTTTATCTGTCCCAAAGAGCTTGCCATCCTTGAATTGGTTATTTTATTTATTTATTTAGATATCTTGCGTGTTGTTTTTTTTTTTTTTTTTTTTTTTTTTTTTTTTTTTAGCAAAACGGGTACATACACATTTTTAAAATAAAATCTCAAAAGAATGCCTCGACACCTGTTTGTAATGATCTTTGTATATAAAGCAATGAAAGTACTGTAATTTCAATGACTTCATTTGAATCTATGGAATGTGAACTTGATTGGTTGTTGCTGTGATCGGTTGTCGTTTGATTGGTTGTCGCTGTGATCGGTTGTCACTTGACTGGATGTCGCTGTGATCTGGCAGACCTGTTTTGAATCTACAGCAGGATTTGAAGGAAACACTACGACGTCACAGTGAATGTCTGTTCAAAAAGTCTGGGGATGAGCCACTAACCCTGTACAGGTCATTGTTAGTGTTTTTGGAGACGCAATATTGCTAATGCCAACACGTAAAGAATGTCTGTCTCCAAACGCTAAGATAATTATCAATACTAGGGTTTTGAGACTATTTCAAAGCTGACAATAGAGTTCTTCTATTTCATGGCAACTCAAATCAGAGTGCTATAATATTGAATATGTTTTATAAAATACTAACAACACACCGTTAGTTCAGTTGAAGTTAAACACTCAAATGGATTTCACATTATAGTATCATCTCTGGGCTGTAAATACAGAGCAAAGTGTGGTACAGCACAGAAACAGCATAATTAAAGCACTGTAAAGGGCGTTTATAGAGGTACTAAATAAAAAAAAAAAAAATTAAAAAAATACTATTAAAATAATATCAACGGTGATTATTGTTTGGCGATATATATATCCAGGGCAGAATTTGCCATGTGAAATATCATCTGCAGGGATATCTAGATGTAACGAGTTAATGAAGAAAGCCAGGCAGGAGAGGTTTGTTCTTTGCAGTCAATGTTTCTAAGACCATTTGATATTTAATCTTTAATGGTTGCAAATTTGACAAGACCTTGTTTTCACATTGCATCAGGTAGGTGCTGGGTCTTTGAATATCCCTAAACAAGACACCAGCACAACTTTCACACTCTGACCGGGCCTCCCATCCTGCTTCGTTATGATCCTAACTAATACACAGCTGTTTGTGGTCCTTAAATAACATTTGGATAACATTTTAATTTTTTATTTTATTTTTTTTTTAATGGCATATCCCGATGGTGACTATTTTGGCTAGATTTGTATGAGATGAACTCTAGGCAGGAGAGGGTCTATTGTTTTGTACTTACTTTTGAATCTTGGCAGCATGTTGACAGTAGGGGTGCACCCCTAGGTGACAGCCCTATTTATCTGGATTATTCCTGCAGTGTCTGCGCTTTATTTATAATTGACCGGAATGCGTGCCTATGCATGCTGCGCTTACCAAAGCCCTGATCGAGTTGGGACAGGACGCCCTTGGCCTTTCCAGCATCACAGGCTTGGAATGCCCTTCCTCTTGGAGTATGAAATATTATTTCCTGGCTGGCTATTTTAACCTCCATTCCTTTTTTTTAAACCACCAAGTGAAATATTGCTGTATTGTACTATTTAATTGTGTCTACTTGTTTATTAGGTTGATCATATTTGAACACATTTATGAGTTCTAACAACTCATTTTTTCAGGTATGGAAGGGTAGGGGAATGGAAGATGTGTTTGAGAATGAGCTAGGGAAGGGGGGAGTTTACAGTTGCGTTACCCTGTTTTGGGACTTGGCTTGGATACCACAAATCACACCCCTGCTATTCATGAATGTTTAAGGTTGACCAACCACAGAGCAGATAACCTATGGGAGGGTAAAGTACCCCTAGCAGCATCCTGATGATTGAAACAGTTCAGCTCTGCCTCAGCTCACTGGCTGTACAAGAAATTTTACCAGCAATGTTTTCAGCTCATATTCATATATTATTTTCAAGCAACGTTAATATAGATACAATAGGCATAGTGAAGGTTCTTTGGGTTAGCTATTAACGCAGAGTTACTGTAAAATATCATACAACCTCATTAATGATGTTTTACATACTTAATAATGAGTAGCCTTTGTTCTGTCAATTCAGTGCAGAAATCCACTGAGGATTTGGTGTATTTTGCTGACTGAGAATTAATTTAGTTTGCTCTTGCCCTACCCAGCCACACACTTGCACATAAATACAGAAGGTGCCATGCCTCTAATATACACAGAAAAAAACAGATAGGATTACTGTGGCACAATAGTAATTGTCAATCACTAGTTAGATGAAAAATGGAGTGAAAAAAAGATTTTGCATGAAACATTCATATTATGGACTTTTCCTTATTACCTTTACTTAGAAAATGTACTTTAAAAATCCTCATTGTCAACAATTTCCCTCGGACCTGGGATAATTCATGCTATATCTACTGTACACCACCATGCCCCATCTACTGGCCTCTGCATTCCAGCAGAATGTAGATAATATTCCAGAAATCAGATCAATAAATAGAGCTTTTTTTTTTTTTTTTTTTTTTTTTAAATAATTCCACACCCTTAGAAACATTTAGTATTGCTGCTTCCTGTCATTATTAAGAATAGACCATGTGGAGCTAGTGTGTTATCTAAGAGAACCAGTAGATTCATTTGGATAAATGTCTGGTAGTTAAATCTGTAGGGTGGGAGTTGCTTCCAATAACCCCTGGTAGACCCCTGCAGCCCCTCTCTTAATAAACCATGCAGCTTCAATTTAGCCCATTTCACTGCTGTTGTCATGACTTGGACAGCTTATATTCTTATTCCTGCAATTGCCTCACCAGTGTTTTTTTGGCTCGCGAGCTTCTGGTTTAGGGTACAGTGATTGTTACCAGTACCACCTCTTCCTGAGAAGTCTGTAGGTATTTTGCTTCTAATAGTCTGATATGCTTTTCCAAGGCTCAAAGTCATCATTAGAAGGTCAAAGTCCATACTGGGGACATGGTGTGCTTCGAAGGGTGATCCTGACTGACCTGATAATCTGTGGGAGGCAAACAAATAGAAATATATTCTGATAGAATTACACAATATACACTTAGGTGCTGATTTTCAAAAGGGGTAAAATAAGAGCTAGGTCACAAAGTGATTTCTAAAACTTGATTTAGGTCACTAAACATATGGCTTTCAAAGGGTTGATATAAAATGTGCCATGTATCCACCTGTTGAACCCTTAAAATAACTTAATTTAATTACATAAATCAGGTCTTAAAAATCATTTTGCGACCTACTTCTTATTTTGCCCCTTTTGAAAATCAGGTCCTTGCTTTCTCTAACGAACACCGTGTTGTGAAGAATGTGCAATGAAAACAACATTACAGACTTCAAATTATTTCTAATTTTATGTTTGTTTGTTTCGTTTAGGATATGATTAATTGGGAATCCAATGTGTCTGAATAAAAGTCTTCTGTATAAATGCAGTCAGGCTATTTTGCAGTTTGCCAAATGTATTACAAGCTAACTTTGGCAGTCTCCTAGTTCAGTAATATTTGAAAATGTTCAACATTCATTGGCAATGGTTCTGCCTTCACCCTCATATTTTAAATCCATATATTGTACTACATTGTATTCCTTTTAGCACCAGTTACCCTTACATTGTAGTCCAGTGCATACAGTACAGTATATTTTATTGAATTGTGAAATAACGAATACAGCTTGCACTATAGTTTGCTACATTGTCTCTCTCTCTCTCTCTCTCTCTCTCTCTCTCTCTCTCTCTCTCTCTCTCTCTCTCTCTCTCTCTCTCTCTCTCTATATATATATATATATATATATATATATATACACAGCTCTGGAAAAAATTAAGAGACCACTGCAAAATTATCAGTTTCTCTGGTTTTACTATTTATAGGTATGTGTTTGGGTAAAATGAACATTTTTGTTTTATTCTATAAACTACTGACAACATTTCTCCCAAATTCCAAATAAAAATATTGTTATTTAGAGCATTTCTTTGCAGAAAATGACAACTGGTCAAATAACAAAAAAGATGCAGTGTTGTCAGACCTTGAATAATGCAAAGAAAATAAGTTCATATTCATTTTTACACAACACAATACTAATGTTTTAACTTAGGAAGAGTTCAGAAATCAATGTTTGGTGGAATAACCCTGATTTTCAATCACAGCTTTCATGAGTCTTGGCATGCTCTCCACCAGTCTTTCACATTGATGTTGGGTGACTTTATGCTACTCCTGGCGCATAAATTCAAGCAGCTTAGCTTTGTTTGATGGGTTGTGACCATCCATCTTCCTCTTGATCACATTTCAGAGGTTTTCAATGGGGTTCAGGTCTGGAGATTGGGCTGGCCATGACAGGGTCTTAATCTGATGGTCCTCCATCCACACCTTGATTGACCTGGCTGTGTGGCATGGAGCATTGTCCTGCTGGAAAAACCAATCCTCAGAGTTGGGGAACATTGTCAAAGCAGAAGGAAACAAGTTTTCTTCCAGGACAACCTTGTACTTGGCTTGATTCATGCGTCCTTCACAAAGACAAATCTGCCCAATTCCAGCCTTGCTGAAGCACCCCCAGATCATCACCGATCCTCCACCACATTTCACAGTGGGTGCGAGACACTGTGGCTTGTAGGCCTCTCCAGGTCTCCGTCTAATCGTTAGACGACCAGGTGTTAGGCAAAGCTGAAAATTGGACTCATCAGAGAAGATGACCTTACTCCAGTCCTCTACGGTCCAATCCTTATGGTCTTTTGCAAACCTCAGCCTGGCTCTTCTTTGCTTCTTATTGATGAAGACTTCAGCCCTGCCCCTAGGAGCCTGTTTCGAACCGTCCTCGCCGTGCACTTCACCCCAGCTGCCGTTTGCCATTCTTTTTGTAGGTCACTTGATGTCATCTTATGCTTGCTGAGTGACATTCGAATGAGTTGGCGGTCATCCTGGTCAGTGGAGAGTCGTTTTCGCCCTCTGCCGGTCTGTAGCTTTGTTGTCCCCAATGTGTGCTGCTTGACCTTGTTCTTATGAACCGCTGTCTTTGAAATTTTAAGGATGGAAGCAACCCGACGCTCACTGTATCCCTCTGCCAGTAAAGCCAGAATTGAACCCTTCTTTTCCTCACTCAAAACTTTCCTTTTCAACTCTTTGGGCATGGTCAATAGTTATTTTTTGATTCCAATTACTTTTGAGGTACTACTAGCACTGTTTTACCATCCAGCTGGTCCTATTGCAAGAGGATAGTGATGACCACAGGAGTGGTTTTTATACTTTTCCTCGTTAAATAAGATTTGGTTCAGGTGATCCCCAATCAGTACCTCATTCAGTAGAATGAGGTGTGCCTGTGTTGGAATTCAACAGAGACTGGAATGGAATGGCTGCCATACATGTAGAGATGCTGATTTAAGAAAAATTTGCAGTGGTCTCTTAATTTTTTCCAGAGCTGTGTATATGTATATATATATATATGTACACACACACACCAAAATACACCTAGAAAATTGACACTGAACATTTGTTGAAGAATATTTCATACATGAGTAAACAAAATCTTTTTTTACAAAACCATACTCCCTATAAATGCAATAGGAAGCAATACTGATATATTAATTAAAGCCTTCATTTATTTTATTAAAATGCTGCTTTTGTTGCTTGTGACTCTATCTGACACATGCTCTAGACAACATTCCATCTTCACCCCATGAACAGACTATAGTGTAGTGTAAGATTTTTCATATCTAATTAACAGTATATATTTTATAGTTCAATATGTTATTCAGTAATGCAGTTATATTTTCCACACATTAACAAACCCCTACACTATACAGAGTTATTGTCACAAATAGGGCAATGATGTCACATGCTACCACTTCTGTAAAGATTCCATGACAGATGCAGAGAAAGACAATAGGTAACAGTGTTCTGTTCTGAAGGGAGGCCCTCAGTGACACAATGCAGCTGGACAATGGGAGGGTTCTTTTGACTCATGCCAAAAAATGCCATCTTGCACAAGAGTGTGGTCTTATCCTGCATTGTCCAATGCTGAGCTCTGCTGTCTCTAAATACAATACACTGGTTATCCTGTACGAATAATCTAATCAGGAGGCGAGAAAGGGGCTAGAAAAAACTTGTGTGTATTGTATCACTCATCGCTTTTTATTTCATAAGAAAAAATTGGAAATGTGGAGAAAACATTTTTTTTATACAATTAACAATTCATTATACTCTATTAACTAAAACTGTAACTGTTCAACCTGCAGTATCCCATAACACTGTTTAGTTTCATACAAATAAGTAATAATGGTTACATGCCTTTCTGTGCACTCTGTGTAATTGAAATGCAGACTGTTGTCCATTTCCTCAAAGAATGGAAATATTGGAAAGTGGAATGGAAAGTCCTGGAAATATTATTGCCACTGCATCTCTAAATGAACCAAACAAGAATGCTCCAGCTACCCCCTTTGGCAGCACAAGGACATGCGGAAAATGGCATCTGGAAGTTATGTTGTAAAAAGGGGGGGGGGACACGACTCATGCATTTTCAAAATGGTGTGTTATACTGATCAACATATGAAACTATGCAGATAATATTTCAATGAAAAGGAGTGGCTGACTAAGATAATTAAGCTGGACTGGGTTGGGGTGGGGTGAGGTGCTGGGATGCCAGCATCATTACGAAGGCTAGTTGACAAAACAGAAGACAGGAGGTGCCCACCTGATGACCCCTGCAAAGTGCCCCACCCAGCCTGTTCCGTACAGTTGCCATGGTGAGATGCTAGGGAGGCCGCACTTAGGTTGATCCCTGGAGCCAGCATTGCTGCTGTTGTGTGTGCTGATGTACCAAGGAGGCTGCACATAGGCTGATATATTACAGCAAAGCTACATCTTGATTGGTTCCCACCACTATTATCTCATTTTATCTTGGCATAAGCCAAGTCTAATATTAGCATGAAGTAAATAGGAGCTACTCTCATATAATAAATATCATAAATCCGTTATCTATTTTCAAACCGTTACAGTCAGTAGACACTCAATACAATAAAAACAAACAAACAAACAGAAAAAAAACACAACAAGAATGATATTTTTGGCAGTCGATAACCCCAAGTAGAATTGCTCATAGTCTTTATTTTTTTTTGTTACAGTATATGGCCAGAATCCAGGTCTGGCCCTCTGAATTTCATTGCCATTGCTTGCCAGTGTGACTGACCCAAGCATCTCTGAAACCATCTTTTCTTTTAGTTTCTGAACAGTACAGAAATGAACAGGCTATCCTGACTGCTGTCACATTGATTCAAGTTTTTGGAACAGTATTGCTCTGCAGAGAATAAACAAGACTAGCGTTCGGTTGGATTATTGGAATCACATGGCGTTAGGTTCAGTGTGAGGTCACCGTGAGAATGACAGGAAGATTATGCCACTCGGCTAAAAGAGGAATATCTGTATTCCTGCTATGTGTGATAATCAACTTGTTGTAGATTCATGGATAGAGATACTGCGGATTCGGCTTCTATATCTATACAATATGAAATTGTTCAGGCACCACACAGTCGGCCCTGGGAAGCAACCCCCCTCCATCTTGTCTTTTTGCTGGTACCGTATGAACAAGATAACAGAGAGTGTCATCACAGACAGAAATATAACCCAGGTATTTGCATAGAATACCCTTTCAAACCCTGTGAAACAAGGGTAGCAGCTTTTAAAATATATTTTTTAAACATTTTCAATCGTACAATACAAAACATTCTCTAATATATAACTAACATACATACATGTATAAATCTAAACCCACAACCCACACCTTCACAATAGGCATAGTACGATAACTAACGGTGCATTTTTTAAAAGCCACTATAGTAAGCCAACAGTACTGTTTTTCATGTATCTATTTTTGGAATTCATTTATAAATGGCCCACACAATAAAAGAGCAGCTGTTTTGTAAAATGTATCATTTTATTGTTACTGAAAATAATATTGGAATGTTTTGTGACATTTTGCATACATCAAAAAGATGCCAATGTACTGTTAGAAAAGTTTATGTTTTTTACAAATAAAGGGCCTGGACTATCTGAATGTCAGCAGAAAGACATCGTTTAAATCAATTCAACAGGCCCATGGTGGTATGCTTCCATTTCATAGAAACGGATACAGTAAACCTCTATTTATAAACTGACTGTTAGTTAGATAGAACCTTATTAAATAAACAGAGCTCTGAATAAAAGCATGAGAACCTGTGCAGGACAGACAGCATCTTTACAGTTCTCAGGCAGTACAGACATCTCTTTCTTTCCCCTAGTAAAGCCACTCTCTTCTTGCTGCGGATGAACCACTTGTTTCTCAGATTGGGTTCTGTGCCCTTTGTTAGAAGGTCATTCCAAATGAGTGACTTCACAATGCCTCCCTGCTCTTGGAATCTCCTTCTGCCATTCTTTTTGAGTTCCACTTACATTTCTGCTGCTTCAGTTGAAGTGTATTCTTTGTCCGGAAACAAAAGATGGATATGAAGAGTTGGTAATGTATTTGGTCAACCTAACTGTCTTGAAAGGTATACATTTGAGTAAAAACATATACAAAACATAACAACTATCAATTTACAGTAAGGTTTGTATTTGTCACGAGTATTTAATCTCATAGACATGATCTAAAGATGAAGAATAATGTAGATAAATTAGAAACATAAAAGGAAGCATTTATAAGTAATCACACTTTTAAACTCAAAAAAGTTTAAACAGTATGTTTTGATTTAATATGTTCTTACTCATTAGAAAAGTAACATTCTCACAAATCCATTGTTTTGCTGTGCACTGTTTTAAAGCAGGGGTGTCCAATCATGTTTCTGGAGGGCCATTCCACACCAGGTTTAACTGGTAAAATTAAATAATTAATAACTTCAGGGTCTGGGTGGCAGTTTAATTGGTTTAATTAAACAATGTAGAAAAAGGTTGGAACAAAGACCACAAGTGGAAGGGCCAAATTTGACCACTGCTGTTTTAAAGCCTACTCATCCTACCAGAACTAAATGTTTATTGGAACTATTTGGTTTGCTCTCCCCATTGACTTCCTGTGTTACATTCAATAGCACCCCACCTGTCCCAAATGCTGTAGTTTCCTATTGACAGCAGCACATTGAAGGCTCAGGTGGGGTCTTATTGTTTCAAACAAAGAAAGAGAACTTGCAGTATTGTGGCACTGGACATTAGATTCACTCAGCATGAAAAAAAAGCATGCTATGAATCTTTGGATTGTATGTATTCACGTACTGAAACTCATTTTCTAATCAGTCATAATAGCACTGAATGTTTCTGTTCAGAAAGCTTATCTAATGGAGCCAGCTGCAGCTCTTATCATTTAACACTGCAGCAACTGCTGCATGTTTTCAAATATGGTTCCAGTGAATGAGAGTCATTCAGCATGTTTAAAAATTCCACTACAACCATAACTGGGATAACTAGAATATATTTCTGTTCATCAGTAAGTATAAAATTTAAAGGTTGGTTGAAATACGATAGTCATTTTTCTTTATCAAACTTACTTGTTCTGTTAGTGGCTACACGCAAAAATATATTTTCAACTTCAAACTAAGGTACTAACTAGTATATACAGAATGTCTTATACTGCATTATACTTTCATCTCCAGTTTGCATCAGTTATGTTCTTTTGGAAGTGTGCAGAAAGGATATTAAAGGTTACATAAGGACCTTTTTACTACATTCTGTTACATGTTCCCATGTGTTGCTAAAGCTGTTTACGTATGGTGTGTGTATTGTTTCGATTTTTTTATTTTTTTTTACAATTATACTACTTTTTTAAACTTTTAAATTGAGATGGATTTACCAGTGAGCAGGAGGATGATGGGAAATGTAGTCCATGCGGGTACATGGGAAGCCATCTTGTGACAGGGAATGCAATTTAAAAGAAAAATTAAAAAAATTTAAATAATACACACACCTTATGTAAACAGTTGTACCAACATATGGGAACATGTAACACAAGCTCCATATCCTTAAACACTTTAAGTATTTTACTAGGCCTATTTTGTTCCAAGTTAATAACTGCATATTTTTTTTATTACAACCAATATCCTTCTTAAACATCATTATTTATATAGATTTTTTAACATTGCTAATTTATAGTTGTCTTTCCTTTAAGGACAGGGACAGTTGCGAAACAAATAACTACTGAATATACTTTTGAAGTTAATGCAAAATTTTATTTTAACTATTCACAAAATCTCCTAAATTGGCCGAGTTCAATGGATTTGGGGATGCCACAACTAGAAACTGAATGTACAGTATGTGTCATTTTCTGTGAATCTCTGAAACAATGATCAGAACCAATGCAAGCTTGCAAGAAACACTAAGAAATTATTGAAGACAATGAGCAAAACGTACACAGATGTGACCTGCAGTAGATATTACACAGTGCCCTTATGAAATAACCAAAGAGATCAAAACAACTTTCAAGGGGAAGTTGTATCACATACTGCTGCCTTCGGCCCATTCTGTGTAGTGGCAAGATACCGTTCCCCACATAGTAGCCTGTGTGTAACACACAACGAATACTGAGTAAGTCATCACAAAAAAAAGAGTACCATTGTTATGAGTGGAAAATGCACTGAAACACCAGAACACATTGCGATTAGCCCATTGAGACAATATTCTATAGCCTAAGCAAGACTTTGCCATGGTAACAGGACTAAGAACACCTGCCTTTTAGTTGACACTATTGTACCATTCGAGACCACCATTTCGATGACTAAGGCTACAACAACATCTGCTTAGGACTATCTTAACTTCCAGAGGAGTTGCAATAGCCTACACTCAGCTGGTGCAGGTGGAACACATATGCTTTTATTCTCAATCAATGACATGCTTTGATCACCTGTTGGAAAACAAAAAGTTGTGTGCCTCAATACTTCTTCTCCATAGTGTCTTTCAGGAAAAAAAGTGCCAGCACAGATGATTGGTATCAAACTAGAAACCCTTTTCAGTCCATCTCATGTGTTTCCATGATTGACCCCTGTAGGTAGTGGTTTAGCAGGTACCAGCTAAAGTTTGTTTTCAGCAAGCATTCAGAGCACTCAAGAGATAGTGGACCAGATACGCTGAACTTTAAGGACAACTCTGAAATATCTCAGGTTATGTTAACTCCTATATTCTGGTCGTTGTTTTGAATCACTGTATATGATTCTGTTTCAGTAATCACATCCTGGTAAACCCCTGTGCCCACACATTTTAATTAATAATAATGGTGTTATTTATACAGATTGATAATACAGGTTTTACTTTCTCTGGAGGTTTTTGATTTTCTGTTGAGGAAAGATCTATGGAACGAGTACTTCCTGGCACATGGTTGGTATGGCTTGTTCTCTGTCGTACAATATCTCCTTTCCTGTCAATGTGACGTTCCATCACAGAGGACTTTCCTCTTAGGAAACAATCCATTGTCACGCAGCAGCAGCAGCGGCTTCCACTGTGTGTGCAGTTCTTCACAGGTGTGGAAAGGGTCTATTTGATCTGTGTGAAGGCCAAACAGATCAACTCACTACCCTGTGTCTTCAACTTTTTATGTGTTCCGGTAACACATCTATAAACCAAACAAAGGATTTCCTGAAAAAAACAACTTGGACCGTCTGAGCATGCCATCAAACTATCTGCAAACACAAAGGAAGCACTAGGACACGGTGTGCTCGATCCAAAAACTGAATACAAGTCTTACATTGTTATCTTTGGGTGTTACCTAGGATACATTCCAGAGCGTTATTCTGTGTCAACCACAGTAAAAAAAAAGTGCTGTAAAAGAAGCTATAACATAATAACAAACACTTTGTTCAAATACCTTTTCTAAATGTGAGATTTTATTGTTGCTTTTAACAATTTCAAACATTTATGTAATTCACAGCCATGCTGGTAATGAATTTAAAGGATTCCACTACAAAGTCTGTGAGAAATAAACACCTGCTAAACCATACAAATTGTCACAGGAATATAGAATGATGCATGCAAACCTACCACGATATGGGGTGGCTTACCACTTCACTACAGTACCTATTTCTTGGATAAATGCATCTGCCAAATAAACTAATAATAATAACAATATATCATAGAAGGCTAAACAGAAAAAAGATTCAGGGAAAATGTGCTCGACAGAGTAATGTTTACCAGTGTTTGAATTGACAGTGCAGGTGATGGGGTTTCTGTTGATAGTTTTGCTATGAATCATAGAACATTTAGATTCTTAAGACCCAGCGTTTATCCCAAGAGGCACTGTGAGGTCACTCATTTGGGATGACCCTGTCAGTGTGGTGCCGCAAACTGCAACGAGGAATCAGACTGTGATGATACAAGCAGGAGATGTGCTATTGTTCCTGGAAACATTTGTTAATAGCAAGAAAAGCCATTAGAGAAATGTGTTTTTGTTTCTCCAAGGTACATCTTTTACTCTTACGTTAGACACATCGTATCTAGATTAAAAGGACTGGTGCATATTATAGGTTGTGTACAGCATACCTCTGCTTCATATTACCAGCAAAATAAAATGTTCTGAAAGCTGATATAAAAAAACTGAAGATTAAAACCACCACACACAATTGTTTAATATCTAACTAACCGCACAATTAAATCCCATACTTCCAGTATAACAATGGCATTGGGCACCTGAACCTGGGATTGTACAGTTCCTTGAAAAGCCCCTTATCTGTCAGAGATAGTGCAAAGTTGTGTTTGGTTTTCAACCCTCTTGAGTGTGAGTAAATGAATACAAAGACATATTTAGAAAATATATAAAGAAAGACTTTGACGTAGAAAGAAATTCTATGGGAATGATAATAGAAAAGGGGAGTGATAACAGTACCGCTAAGAGCACTGTTAAACCAGTGACTCGATGACTCAACCAGCACTCCTGCTCAACAAGTCTGTCTGTGTTGCTCCTCCAGCATGTTTAGGGGTAAGGATAAGCCCAGGTACTGTGCTGTGAAATGCTCTTTTAAATACAGGTTGATCAAATCAATCCCCAGTTACTACAAACACTGCTCGTATGGAGCTGAATACATTGACACAGAAAACTTCAATCCTATGCCCAACAATGATGTATCAAAGTCTATTTTTTCTTTCTTTCTTTTGCAAACTGTTCATTATATAGTCTTTTTTTTCTTAAACCTGATCCAGAGTCATTCCCTCCCAAAGTGTAATGACTCACTAATCTTCAATTTTCTTTCATTAAGTTCTTTGAAACAGATGTCCTCTTTGAAGGACACATTTTAAATACTAATAGAAGACTCTCCTTGATAGTTTTTCACATGTAGCACCCCTTGTGCATTCTCAATTTACATCTCCCCAGTGCTATAAGATTTTTACATTTCATAAAATCAAAACAATAAAATTAGTAAAAATTGTGAATAATAATGATAGCTCTTTATTAATTCCGACATACAACTGTAATAGCTCACTGGGTCAAGTAGAACTGCATGCGAGTTATGCTATAACAATGCGTTTCCTTTTATAGCACTTGGAATTCCTATTATGAGTGGTTTTCAGTAATGAGGATTACCCTAGCTTAGCTAACCTGGATTTAGTACACTATGTGAAGGGTGTGTCCGTTATGGCAGTGCAGTGGCCTTCAAAGCAGGTCTCGCACAGGGCCATTAAAACTATGTGACAAATGTCTAAAATATGCATAGGTTTGGACAGGGATGTTAGCAGTCCTAGATCAATTATGGGGATCGTCGTACTTAGCATTCCTCACAATCAGGATCAGATGTGACTTCCTTATTGTGTGTTCGTGCTCAAAGCTTTTAAAAGGCTTGCTATTTAAAAAAAAAAAAAAAACAGCAACCTGTGTCAGTCTATTAAAAGTGATTGCAGCTTTTAAAGAAACAGTTGTTTAAATGATGATATCTAGTAGTACGCCAGATTAAAGACATGTTGCACTTTTGTTTGGACACTGGAATTGTCCCCTCGCCTTCATCACCATCTTTCCTATCAATAACCAACCAGCTGCTGCCTGTAATCACCTATACGCTTTGCAGTCAGTAAGATGTTCTGACCCCAAATGATTAAGAAGTAAAGCAGAGAACTTTCTTTAAAGAAATTGTAGCCGACTAAATCCTTCCATACATCGTACCTGTTTTGCACTTCCATTAGCAAAACAAGTCTCAAATGTGCAGTTGTGAAAGAAAAGCATGTTACAGCCAACATAGTACCATTTGAAAACTCAGTATCTTATAGTACACTAGCTTACAGAAAGTTCTCACTTTTCTGTGCCTTATTCACAAGATACTTGTTATACTTGCACTTCTTGGGTCCTTTTACTTTAGAAGTGTCTTCTGGGTCAAAGCATGTTACTGTCTGAAAGCATGTCAGTCAATAGGGAAAGCACCTGGTTGGGTAATCAAAGGAAAGAAGCTATTAAAAGAGATGGGGGAAAGCAAGCAAGTGCAACACTAACTGAAACCATTGCTTGCAAACAGAGATTTCTTTAACCAAGTGTAGTACCAGAAAAAAGTAAATATGAAAATATATGTTTGCTAGAAGATGCTTTTCTTTTAAAACTGCACACTTGAGTCCAAGATAGTGAATGAACTTGTAGGACAGGTAAGATTTATGATTTTGTTATTTTGTTAGCGGCAAACACTTTCATTTGACTAAAATTAAAAAGTTATTCAAACAATAGTAACTCTTTATGGAGGCAATTTAATGATTACACGTATTTCTGTAAATATTAAACTTGCAAAATTTTTTCATTCTTAAGCAGTGTTAGAAAACACACATTTTTATTAGTACAATTGTATTTTTATCTAACAGTTAAATGTTTATGCTTTACTGGGTATTAAAATTTGATGACAGCAACTAAGAATCTACTTTGAACAGAGCAATGTAGTACTGTATAGCTCACTCGCAATGCAAAGACACAAGAAAACATTTGCTCCTAATTTGTTATCCAAATGGACAGGCTTGTCGTTTCCATGCTAGAAACTCCCATCAGAAAGATAGATCTGTTTGGAGATCTGAACAGCTTTTAAAGCATTTAAAACCACGACACAGTATGTGTTGCTGTGGCTAAGAACAGTCACAAGCTGATTGACTTCTCTGTCACTGCAGTCAGCCTTCGTAAAAAGTGTCTGTATCTGTGAGGATCTTCAAAAGCTGACAGACGTGTTCTTCAAACCTGGTACTTTACTTTTGATAAGACATTTGTTCTGAAAAACAAACATAAAATGCTTGGAACTAGCCATGTTGTATACGATTTAGACAAAAACTCACTGATGTGTTACTAATATTAACCATATGAAAACACTGAGAGGCTGATTTAAGAAATGAAAGCATTATCACACGGTATAATATTTCATTGCATTTACCTTGCCCTGACCTTTACATAAAGTGATACCAGTAATCAGAAAAAAAAGTAAGGGATGTTACAGTCATAATACTTTCTCAAATAATAACTCCTGTATGACATTTGTTACAGGTTAATACTACCACTACTTGCACATTACCTACAATTATGTTTCAGTAATAACCAAAAATCTAAGAATCAAGGAAAAGACCATAAAGCTTTTTAAAAATGTTTTGTTGACTTACATTGAGATCTCTGAAATACTCATTGTAGTCCAGAGCGTATCGCACTACATAGCAGTTTGGAATCTCAAATCCAACATCTGAGGGACACAATTAAAGAATGATAAAGAAACGTACATGCTTGAGTCTTGTGTAGCGGTCTGATTAACTAAGTAAAGCTAAACAAAAACACAGCAGGATACCACCAAAAATGTGGCGTGTCTGTCATTTCCCAAGGCACAGAATTCCTAACATCCTGTAATGAATAAAAATAAAATACATGTAACCCAAGAAAAAGCCTCCGTTCTCATGCAAATGAAAGCGGCACCACAGACCTCAGCCTGGAGCTGGGAAGAGTGTAAATGCTTAGCAAACGAGGTGAATAAATAGAATCCTTGAGGACGTGTGGCTTATTTTCCATACACCGCAAATCCTTTCTGTGTGTCCTATTCAGCTTCATAACCCAAGAGCCGCAGGTAAAACAATACAGAACAGAAGGCCACCACCCTGGGGTTTCCCATCTGTGCACTGAACAAATCATCCTTTATACTTTAATCTAGTTTTTTTTTTTAAAAAAAGCTAATATAGTTTAAGATTTCTTTTTAAGCAATACATACAATCTGGTTTGTATCCTCCATTATTAGTTACTCTCTTCACCAGCAAGCTGAAAAAAATAAGATGGATGACACTGTTTGTGGATTTAAAAAAAAAAGATTCTCTGGTATACTGTGTTTTCACTTTAACTACATTGCACATCTACAGAACCTATCAACTTTACACTCACCCTGCAACCTTCACCATTTTTGGTTTGAATTTCTCAACATGATTTAGAAGGACTTTCATTGTCTTGCCAGACAGAAAGCTGCTTTGTGTTTTCAACCTTAATCAGAACAGGCTTAGACGGTACAATACTGTCCTATTTAAGTTTTAAAAAATGCATGCTCCTGAAACCACCTCATGTTATATAAAATGTGGGTTTATTTTATTCAATATTTAGAAATGCTGTTTTTATGACCAGTGATTTTAGACCGAAACACTGCTGACATGACACAGATCATGAAAAAAGTCAAATGGCTCTCCCAAAGCAATGTCCAGCTAAACAGACTGTCAGGTTAACAAACATTTCATAGTGTGCATGCCGTCACCTATGTTATGATAAAGGCCTCTGCCCAAATATGTGTCTGCTTTTAACCTTCTAGGTTTGCTTTTTAGGGAGTCGTAATTTGTTGTCCCATTAATACAACACAAACGGAGGGCTCGTAGCTAGACCCCATACAATAAAAGAGAGGAGTAATACTAAACTTTCAGTACAGCCTCCGCAAATACACAAAACAGAAGAAAAGAAAGCCTGTTGGGAGACCAATTTCAGATTTGGGAATATCCATATTCTACTAAAACAATGAAACCCACGGCTGGGGAGTCAATCACTTCACAGTTTAGGAGCTGAATAGCAATATGCTGCTTTTAAGTAGTTGAGTCTGCTGTGTGTATAATAGGGGATTTGAGATGATATTGTAACAAAAAGGCAGAGTGCCAAATGCATAAATGTAATGTAATTTAATATGCAAGCCTACAACAGGCAGGAAGCGTAAGCAGGTATAGTAGCCGGACAGTACTGTGGGGTCTCATGGATTAGCAGCTCTGGACAAGACCTACATATTTACTACAAAACATATTTCAAAGCACTGTATGCTAAAATCGGTACTTAAGGTGAATGGGTCCATTTTATTTACTGAGACACAAGCAAAGCAGACACTGGGAATATACAGATATACAGACACCTCAGAGCGTTGTGCGGCACAAGGCAAAGTCTGTATATTCAACATATATAGACTCCCTGAAGGGCCTTATTGCACTTATAATCTAGGTCAAACAGTGGATTAAAAAAAATAAATCATAACTAATTTTTAGGGGGAAAAAAAGTTTTTTTATTAAACAGCCTTACGCCAATAAAGGGACCACAAAAGTAGTCCATTTATAACTTTGAACTACACACTAAGTTAAGCTGAATAAATTGATTTAATTGAAACATGTAAAAGTAAGTAAATATTGAATTGTACCTTGCCACTGAAAGATCCACCAGGACTCGGAGTTGAGACCGCACTGAATTCTTTTTTTCTGTGAGTTTAAGACTCTTGTTTCAGTAGAACGGAAGTAAAAAAAAAAAAAAAATAATAATAATAATAATGACGTCTCAGATTTGAGTCATTTTTCAAGGTCTGTGTAGCAGAGCGGTGGATAATGCACAGAAGTGTCTTTTTGTATTTTTCTGTAGCATTTGCAAACTGCTATAAATACATTATTTGAGGTGACAAAGTGGGATGAGTGAATATAAAGACAGCTAAAAAAAGTTGGGTATTTTTTTCTGTTTTGCTGTGTTCCAGTTAATTTAATTGTTCTTCATCCAAATCGGCATGTCTGCTTACTACTTTTGAAATTCTTTTGCTGGTTATTGGTTTTATAGTTACTGTGACATATCTATGACTACCGACCGTTCGCCATGAAATTTAAGACACTTCGTAGTGTTGTGAACACTTATACATGTTCCGACTGTCCGTATCCATCTAATATAGTGACATTTGGAACCTTAGCTCAACCAATCACATTGCTTTTTTCACCTTCCACTGCCAGACCTGTTATATCTATATATATTATATAATATATATAGATAGATAATATACAACTATATATATATATATATAATATCTATAAAAAAAAAAAGATTTTTTGTAAAAAATTTTTAACTGTCAACTGAATCAACACATTCTTCAATAACATAGGTAAAACAAAAAGAGAATATATTTTAGTTTTAGTTTGGCAGATATACAAAACAGAGCAACATTTAGATTTCATTTAACTCACAAAAGTCAATTTGGTCTTCAATTTTTTTTAATGTTTGTATACAGAAGTTCCAAACCATTCCAGTGCCAGTTCCAGCCTCAATGAATATGGACTGCTAGCAGCTGTCTGCACACAGCCTATTTATAACATGGGCATTTCATATTCTGCTTACAAAACAGCAGACACATATTCAGTATTTACACTAACAGCTACAAATATGAGGCCTTCCCAGCTGACAATATACAAAACATTTACAAAAAGCTGTGCTATTTCTGAGGCCAAGATTTGCTAACATTGTAGGAATTGTATGACTCATTTAAAAGTGAATTGTTGGTCTGAAACATGGTTAAGTTATGAAGCATACAGCAAAATACCTTAAGGGATCAATTATATTTGCAACATGTTATTACAACTTGTTTATTTTAAGCTACTGGAAGTTCTATACTGACTACTTTCAACTTGTTCAGATGTGTTGTCAATTTAAGCTTTAGCAAAGCACTTAGTGATCCCACCTACACCTGGAGCTGAACTTTCTAGTATAGCAACAACCATTAGCAAAATCAGCTACCACCCACACAACAAGTTTTACTTTTACCTTCTGCATTAAACATTCCTGTCTGATAACTGACCCTGTTATTCATTAAGAGCCCTCACCTCCAGACTGGGAACTCATTAACTGCTATGTAAATTAGTTGATCTAATACTGTACAAACCCAAGTTATGACCTGAAGCTTTTATATAAAGGTTTTATACAAATCAGGAAAAAGGTTAAAGTTCACAACATTAAAATGTGATAATAACCATATTTTGTTTGTCTCTTATTACTGAAATTGTTATTTTTTGTTACAATGTATTTGTCTTTCATGTCATTACCAAAACCTTCAGTGTCTGCAGTTTTCTTGGCTCAGAGTATATTTGGACAGACCCACCAAGCCTAGCCAAGACTACAGCAATGCCCAATCCTACCTAGCACTAAATCCACTACCGATCACTTCAGAGATTTAGGATGGGTTAGAACTGATGTTTGAATGCAAGCTCTGTATTAATGTGCTGGGGGGAGTCAACCCTAACTTTTATAGCTTTATTTGATTCAAAATCAACTAAGGCAGTCCACAGTACTGCTTGTTTTTCTTTATTTTTGTCTTCTCATACCATTAAACCAGCTAATCAAAGACCACTGAACCCTTCACCAGCCCTTGGCCACCCGGCCAGTTATATGCTTGGCTGCTCATCTCTGGAGTTCTTCACCTCCTGACATTCTCATGACTGCTTCTGCTATTGAACTAAACTGCACTCTGAAGACTGACTTGTCTGGATCTGCATATCTTTTCACAATCGGCTACAGTTTGGCAGTGTTTCTAATTCGTCATTGTGGAGCACTTCATAGCGTTGGGTTTCAAGGGTCTTCAATGCTTGAAAACAATAATAAACAGCCAGGCATGAGTGTGTTTCTTTATATCACAGCATTGTTATTTTTTTTTTTTAACACACAGGTATTCTGCCTCGATACAAGGGAAGTTATGCTCAGTACTTTGCACAGTTATCTGCACCTGTACCTTTAAAAGTGAAAACCTCAACTAGTATCACAGCCTTTGGAAATGCCTTTACCAATATTTGGAAGACCTGCACTGAAAGCATATAACAATCTGATGGGTGATGCCAAAAGATTTTCATTCACATTTGTTTTACGTGTACATCTCAAGGTTTCTTTTAATATCTGACCATAATAGTGCTGCGGTTTGCATTAACAACAGCTATGAAGACATAACATGCGTTTCTTTCCTTTGGAGACTTTTCTAGACGAATGGAAGTACATAACAGTAAAGATTTATGACATGGTTTGTTAGCTTCCGTTCACTGTAACATTGACATTCGGATAGAGCTTCAGGTGTCTTGGGCTGGTTTCACAGACCCTGATTAGCACTAATCATGGACTGCTGTGCCTTAATTTATTTTAGGTTAGCCAAGAGTAGTAGATAGTGCTAGTGTGTGAAACCAGCTGTGTGAAGATCAGTATTAAACACTAACACAAATGTACATACCTTGCCTGTCAGAATGGAAAGATTCCCACCTCCTATTATCTACATATCCTCTGTTGAACGATCATTCTAGAACAGAAGCAAAAGAAAACACGTGCAATCAATGCTGGTGTCTTCACGGGCTAAATAAACAGTTGAGGGAGTCTTCTTTATGCAGCTTTAATTAAAAATAAAAAAGTAGAATACCTTGACTCTCTGTAGACCTTTACTTTGTTTACAGATTTACACAGGAAAGCTGTATTTTAGAAAGCTAACAAAAATATGAGTCTATTATCAAAACAAGTAAAAACCAATGCATGCTTTTCCTTGAAAGTTATTTATTCATTACATAGTAATCTGTCTACTCAAACGTCACCACAGATAAGTCCTGTCAGTAGCAACACAGATACGTCACAACAATGGAAAATAACACATCTCTTAATCATCCTGTATGATATATCTAAGAACCTTTGGAGGACATTGATCAATTAGCCCATAACCGACATGCAGTTCAAGGTCTATTATAACAGAAATGTTCTGGACTAAAGTAAGCTTAGAAAACAGCAATGCAAAGCAACTGCCACCAAAAGCAAAGCCTAAAAAGTCTAGAGAACTCAATCTATTGATATTTTAAACAGTCTTACAGTGGAAGAGACAGCTCTATTGAGAAGCCAGATGTTCACACAAAAACTATTTTAACATTTAGTTAAAAAACATTTGCAGATCATTGCATATTAACTCATTCACCACCAAGCTTATTGTCACTCTTAACACTATTAAGAAACTCTTGATATTTAACTAATTTTGCACAAAAAGGGGGGGGGGGGGGGGGGGGGGGGGGGGGCGGGGCGACACTGCAAGTAAGGTCTCATTCCAGTGCATTTTGAAAATGTTAAGACTGCAGAATGTTGTTTCACTGAAGCAGCGGCCTTGTTGTGGGAATGACTTTACATTTCAGAGCCAAAAGTCGTCTCTCCTTATCTGTTCACACAAAGCACAACTCACTGGAAACAGAGTTACTCAGCATTTCAGAGGCTTCAACTATTTACAACCACAAAAAGAGTGTACAGCTGACCCACTGACAACAATAGCCAAAACAGACTTATAGTATAGTCTGTGTCACAGGGAGATAACAGCACAAGTTGTCTTTGTTTTATAATGCATTAAAAGCAACACGACTCCATTTATACAGTAATTCCTTACCTCATGATTGTCACCTTATTGAATCTGTAAGTTCATGTTTGCAGTTTCATTAAATTTGCTCATGGTTTAAAATTATGTAGAGATATATTTTGTTTTAAGTCAATCTGTACAATACATATGTTCTTTTTCTGTTTTGTCCTTTTTCAGCTGCTTACGACTCAAAATCCTGCCTTCTGATTTCCAGTAATTCTGTTGAATGATGTCTGAAAATAAATAAAACAAACGTTCTTTGTTTGGCACATAGCACTATCAAACAAACTGAAGTGCAACGGCACACAGCTGTTATACCACCGCTCCATGGAAAGATTGAATACAACCACTTCAATATAAAGTATAATACTCACTGAAAATACTTCTCTTATCTTAAGCATGCTATAGTTGCTTTCTACTATACCCTTAAACTCAAGAAAGATCCCACAAAGTGGGGCTATGTAGTCTGGTTGGCACTTGGGGAGGGGGGGGGGGTCTTGTTCCACATTAGTGATTGTGGCTCAGTAGGTGTCACTCCTTCCCCTGAGACAGATCTCAGCCAATGGCCCAAGATCGACTCAGGGGCGCTGTGCTGCAGGAGTGCACAACCGACAGGTATAGATTCTGGCATGTCCCTTTTGTGCTATACGTTATTAGATCCTTTTGCAAGAATGGCCTCAGTTGCAAGGGTGTGCGGTTCTTTGATGGACCCAGATTCAGTTAAAATGTGTTTTTGCCCACTGATGATGGGAATGAGAATGTAGAGATGGGAGCCCAGCTAACATGACAGTTTCCTTGCCTCCGAGTCTCTTTGCCTGCCAATACCATTATAAATTATATATAGAATTTTACATTTAGTAGTCACCAATTTTTTTGTTATCATCCACCCCCCCCCCCCCAGTTTGGCTTTTTTATGGAAATTTTAGGCTCAGCTCACCGCTACCATCCCGCGCTGACTTGGGAGAGACGAAGACATACACACACTTATTCCGAAATGTGTGCCGTCAGCTGTCCGCTTCTTTTAATTCTGCAGACCCATCATGCAGCTGCCTCAGAGCTGCAGCATCGGAGGACAACACAGGCTCCCGGCCAGACCACAGGGGTTGCTGGTGCATGGCGAGCCGAGGACACCCTGTAAGAAGAACGTGTAGATTCTGACAAAAGGGAGATAACATCATGAATTGTTTTTAAAACTAGGCCGCTTGACCCTTCACTAAGTGAGCAGTAGCTGGAGGGGGTGTAAACTGGCAGGTGCAGCACTGTAAGTGAGCAGTATCTGGAGGGGGTATAAACTGGCAGGTGCAGCACTGTAAGTGTGCAGTATCTGGAGGGGGTGTAGACTGGCAGGTGCAGCAGTGTAAGTGAGCAGTAGCTGAAGGGGGTGTAAACTGGCAGGTGCAGGCCCAGATGCTGCAGAGGCTGCACCAGTGAGCCTGTGGAAAAGCAATTTCAATCAGTTTAACCAGACAATGTGAACAAATACCACAAAGGAATAAACAATAATACCACAATACATTTTTTAAATAAATAACATTAGAAATATTTACTGCCTAGAATTTTATGATAGATAACAGGTCTAAGTGCAATTTTAGTTTTACGTAATGAATTACAGGACCAATACAGGAAATTCTGGAAAACATTGCATTGGTGATGTCAACCACAAAAGTCTTGTCATGCCAATTTATGTCAACTGATAAATACAGAGTAGCTACAGTACTTCAGGGTCACTCATATTCAGCCTCTGCTGTGAAACCTCTCAATTGAATTATATGAAACTATGAGTTCTCTGAACTGCTTGAACAGATATCCACATGATTTTTCCTTTCGCTTAAACAATTTGACAGGGAAAAGGGTCGTGCTGATATGAGTAAAAACAAGAGTAGATCTGGCACAACAAAAAGCTAAGAGTCCGAGCAGCTATTCTGGGTAAGTGGAAACATAGCAGCACATTTTCAAAGAGTTTATTCTAGTCTTTTATTAAATGCCTTTTTTGTAAATTCCTCATTAAAGGGTTACAGAACACCCTGCAGTTTTTAAAGCAATGCATTACTTTCCTTTGCTGCTTCCTGTGTTGACCATATCGTAGCATTTTTTATATGCAGTCAAGATTTTTATATTGTTATTCACACATCATGGGTCATATATCACATGTGGAATACTTTTAAAAAATATTTCAAGTCCCTGACTGGCTCACCTATTCTTTACTGTCATACAGCCAGTAACGTGCAGGTGTGTGTCCTGGCTGTGCGAAGTCATCGGTCTTCACTAGGGATTCTGGATGGAGCCTTGTATTGATTCTGGCGCTCCAGCAGGTTAGGAAGGCAAAACCATCAGGAGCTGTTTCTCCTCATCGCCCTACAGTGGACCCTACTGGCCAGGTGCCTGGAGAGCTCAAGTGTACACCTGTATGTCTTGCCTTTGTCCTACAGAGACCAGGAGTTTGCCAGTATCTGCTTTCCAGTTCCGGGGGGTAAGAAAAAATGGCTTGGTGGGATCAGGGGACGCCCACAGAATCTTCAGTTCTCCTGAGCTGGGGAATTGCTGTGCTGAAGGAACATAATTTTAGGTATTCAAGGTGGCTTTAATTAGGTTCTATAGGGCAACATGTTTTTTGGATATTAACAAATGATCAAACAGAAGCCAAAACAATAATGAAGACGAAAAAGGAAACAGGCACATTAGAACAAAAAGAAGGGTCTGCTTCTGAAGGGCAACTGGCTAAAGCAGAGCGCTGCTAACAGCAGTGACCTGTAGAAAAAGGAGAAGATGAAAGTTCCTCTGGTTGTGGAATATGTGTGCCTGTTCTTCTAAGCTACCGTAGCTCTTCCATAGCACCTCTCACTGCTGTATTGCAACAGATTCCATGACTTTGGAGACGCTTAGCCCTTAGGATGGAAAGCAGGTCAGAGGAGCGCTCAAGCAGGATGTCGGGAATTGACAACTCACGACTCTGGTAAGCAGCGGCAAGACTTTTATATGGTTTTGAAAAGCAAGATTTTGAAATTGCGTATGTGGCAAAACCACTATGGAAAATATTCAGCAGAACAGCACACCTCCACTGTGTGTTGTGCATCTCCACTGATCCAGTCAGTCTGCGAAGATCTGTTTCTGAGAAATGAGTCCTTTGAATATGCCTTTTTGGAGCAGTCTGCGACACAGACATTATTTTTAAAACATCAAATGCCGGCAGAGAAATATCCTAATGATTTCTTCAGATACATAATTGTTTTTGAGATCAGACCGCAAGTTTTCTGAAAATAGGACTCATTACCCATGTGGTTTAGGAGCTAGCATCAATGAAACTGGACTAGGCTGCTATGATTTCAGTCACCATTTGAGCCTTAGAAATGAGTCTAAAAGAAACCCCAGATACCTCTTAGTGTTGAAAAAAAAGAGATTAAAGCGAGTATTATAATTATTAATATACCCTTGTAAGGGTTAAAGGGTTTATATTTCTGCAGTCAGGGCCTGCTAGAGCTATTCCTGTATTGAATTAATTTCAGACTTCACATTCTATGGCACGTGAGTCTCTGTCTCCCAGGATTCCCAATTCAAATTTGCTACAAACCCAGAATGGGAAAAACTGGACCTTAAAATAACAGCAAGCACGCTTCCAGTGTAAAGAACTGTCACGTGCACCAACCTACAGTCAATCAGATCAGTGTTAATAAGTCACAAGGTATCTTCAATCAAGTCAATAAGGTAGGAAAGTATTACTCTACCACAGGGTCATCTCCATGGTGATGGTTTTAAACAGTTCATGTTAGCTGCCAAACACCACTGACATATTTTAAAATAGCACACCTGAAATAAGTCTTTTCACTTGATGCAATGGCCAAATCAAATCAAAACATTATTGCGTGTCAGCTTATCTTCAGCATCGGCGTTTAAGCAAAAAAGGACTCAAATTCAGTGACAGGGCCAGCAGAAACCGAAGGTATAGCGAAAACAAAAATAAAAAGTGGTGGGCCTAAACGTAAATACGACAAATCTTCAGTTGGGATTCATCGGTTCCGAAACTCAACCCAAACCGTAGTGTGTCACTTGCTGTGAAGCACAAGATAAAAGCCAATAAAAAGCAGAAAACTGTCAAACAAGAGGCATCAACAAACGTTACGCCCCCCCCCCCCCCCCCCCCCCCCCGATGGTGCTGCCGCTGTGAGGGGTTGTTCAGTGGATTTTGCAAGCAGTAAAACATTCTACTTAGCACAAATTTTTTCTACGCAAAGAGGCCTTAGCATCAAAAAAATAAATGAAGTCCCGAACTGCGCGCTGTATTCCTTTTTTTTTTTTTCTTTATGGCTTTGTTTTTACTGGGTGGGTCACAGCTTCAATAGAAAAATACAAAAGTGGGTCAACAAAAAAAAAAAAAAAAAAAAAAAGCCAAAACCGCTGCTCTAGGGCACATTCCATCTTATTAAGGTAATGGGTACAGGGCTATTACACCTCTAAAGCAATAAATACACTATTAAAGATGATACAGCTACTGTTTGTGATTGTGATAGACCATAAAGTTACATTTTGTACACCCAGCTATACACTATTGCTTCATTTGGTAACTGATACAGTACACCTATTAAAAACAAAAACTGTATCTATTAAAATGTTCTATTTTATTCCAACTAGGAATATAGAATGTACTATTCGTTGCTTTATCATATGTTTACATGCGGTAGGATATCCTCTTGTGGTTATACAGGGTCACCTCGCTCATTCTGCTTGTAACACAACCTGTGAGAGGCAGTGCAAAGCGCAGGCGAGTGGGTTTGATCACAGAGGGGTCATCCTAATACATGCATAACCACATTAAACTTCTAAACAAAACAAATTCTCAACATTACATGTTTTCTTATCATTTTAAAACACAAATGTTTCGTTGATCTGGGATGTTGTAGAACATAATGACTTTGCAAGATGAATCTCTTTGTGAAATAAGCAGCGTTCTGAACGGCCGTAGTTTTCAATGGAACGTGACTTATAATAACCTGAACAAGTCTTTGACAAAAGAACAAAAATGCAATTCTTAATTTTTTTAAATAAATTTAGGTAATCGCCAATTTTTTACCCCAGTTTTTTGTATGCACAATTATCTGTATCCTCGGCTCACTGCTTGCCACACCCCTGCCCACTCGGGAAATGGCGGCTGGAACAGACGTTCTCTGAAACATGCTCCTGCCAATCTGTCATTTTTCACACTGCGGATCCACAGCGATGCCACCAGACCTATAGTGCCTGAGGCCAACACAGATCTGGTGGCTCCACTGCAGAACCACAGGCGCCCTGTCAGCCACGGGGGTTGCTGATGCGCGGTGAGCCGTGGATTCCCCTGCCGACCTAAGCCCTCCCTACCCGGGCAGCGCTTGGCCAATTGTGCGCAGCGCCCTAGGAACCCCTGGTCACGGTTGGCTGTGACACAGCATGGACTCGAACCTGCGATCCCCAGGCTATAGGGCACATTGGGCACTCCACACTGAGCGCCTTTGCTGGATGCGCCCCTCGGGAGCCCTTCTATTCTTAAATTTCACAACATCTTGAATCAATGGCTAAAACTAACAGGACACATTTCAACATGGATTTTCTTGGTGACGCAATTAAACTTCCACTAACTATTTTTTTTTTTATTTTTAAATTTTAGCTAGTGGAAGGACATTTCAGTACTTTAAATGAATAAAGTGATACTGCCATGTGTTAGACCACATGCTTGGTCCATTTTCAATTATAGGCAAAAATAATAATAATAATAATAATAATAATAATAATAATAATAATAATAATAATAATAATAATAAAATCTACTTGCAGGTGCATTTACCATTTACGCTGTGAATAACAATAAAAAAAAAAAAAAAAAAACCCTTTAATGCCTTGTTCTTATTTAAGCTTTCTATTTGAATTTCAAGTTAATATGCATTTATTTGCATTTGATAAATGAAAATTAGGGGTTTTTTTCTAATGATCTACACGGTTAAATACAGATGTAAATAATGCTAACCGTTACCCCTATATTAACAAGGAAAACTGGCAGAAGGGCTATTTTAATAGTCTGGCACAATTTACATTCTTCTTCTTGGTGTGTGCTGTTCTTGCGCAGCCAAGCAACTGCTGAATCAACAGCTGTGTGTAGAGCATGGAGTCCACCTCGGGAAAAATGTCAGCGGGCAGTCCTCCACAACGTGAAGCATTGTCTGTTTCTGCCCACATGAGCAGAGTGGGCTTTCTACGAGGCCCCAGTCATAAAGACACGCTGCACACCGACCGTGACCAGTACGATAGCGATTCAGTAAAGTCCAATCTTGGCGTGGCAGGTCAAAGCTGGGCGGGCGGTCTGTTGGGTCAGCAATGAGGAATTGGTTGCGAGTGTCCGCTCTGGAACCACTCCTCTTGCCACTGGGTTGTTGATGACCAATCAGGGTCAGGAAGTGACAGCCACACTGGGCGTCTAGATTCCAGACGCACCTTTGGTGGATGGAGGATATAGTCATCCAATGGTAGTGCCGGGTTATAATTTACATTATTGTAGTGAAACCAGACAGAAGAGATTATTTTATTTTTCCTTTGGCCCTTTTATGTATAACAGCCCCAGATGTGCAATGTGACTAGCTGGATATGTATGGTATATTTATAATTTGTTTTAACCTGTTTGGTGTTTCCCAAAAAATACACTTGACCAATTTTAAAACAAACAAACATAAGTTTATAAGTAAACATCTACAAGCCTAAAACAATTACCAACTCTTATCTGTACCAAACAATAAATAAGAAATAGCCTTAACTTCTTAGAAGAGGCTTCAGCCTAACAAAGCTACTGAGCTGCCACCCTGCAGCCCTCTGCTGATAATAATCGGGTATTACTGCAGTCTCAGGTAAATAAAGAGGTCTAAGTTGAGGCCATTTTAAAAATCTGTCACTCTTGAGATCATTAAAGTAAAAAATAAAGAGCTCTAAACATGAACTCCACCAAAGCATATAACGATTCTGTTCTATATTATTTTCCTGGTGCTCTTTTAAAATATTCAGGAAATTGGGCTCCCTTGTGGCTCACCAGGTAAAGGCAGGACCGCATGGTGTGCGACGCGAGTCATACAGTCAGGGGAGCACAGTTTCACATCTTGGCTGTCTAAGTTTGCTGTTGTCCGCTGGGGATTTCACAGGGAGCATCACACTGGCTCTGCTCTGTTCCTGTGGGTTAGAGAGGCTTCATCATGAGGAACCAGGTGACTCCATTGCGCTACAGTGGCCTTACTGACCAGCCACCCAGTGAGCACAAGTGGATTGCAGGGCTGTCCTTTGACCTCCAGGTGCCGGTAGCCTTCAGACATTCGCCTGGATTTGCAGTGGTCAGAGGATTCAAACTGACCTCCAGGTCCTCTGAGCTGTGTGGGGAATTGCTCCAGTGAGGGAACATAACAGGCCATTCTAAACTGGGGAAAAAACCAAGGGGTAAAATAATTGGGCCCTCTAAATTAAATCTAGTTCTAGTTTCTTTAACAAATATCAAGAAAACTTGCATGCATGCCAAACTTAAAAAACAAATGACGCATTAGTGAAATAAGTAAACAGGGTCCTCAAAATAGGCCAGAGCGACAGTATAACAATCCAGGAACACTGAAGCAGACAGTGATGAGCTTTGACACAGAGTGGCTGACTGGGTCCATTCTTACGCAACACAGCGCATTTCAACATGGCATTTACAGGGAGCAATCACAATGAATAACTTATCTATTTATAGCCAGTCAATTTCTAACTGCTCCTATATATATAAAACCCCCAGCACAGCAATCAAGCGGGACCAATCAATACAACAGCAGTGGCATGCAGTATGTGCTCAATCATTTTTTCATGGCTACTCAACAATGTGAAGCCACTAACAATAAACATGCTTCAGTGTTCATAAAACAAAAGTTATAAAAATAATATACATAGCTATACAACAGAATTGAAATACTCCAGGGTTAGCTTACTTCTTCATAGGAGCTGGGAAAGAATACTCCAGCATTGCTTTATTTTTTATTGGGCATTTCTTGTCAAATCCCTGTATTTATTTAAAGATGTTTGCACAGGATTGATCTGCTAGAATGCATAATCTTTTTACCTAATATGCTCCACCCTCATTCATTGGGCCAGGGAAGCAAAGAATCCTATAAATTAGATTTGACAGGTCCAGCAGTCCAGTATGCTGATCTATAGTGGAGATGAGCAAAGCATTCCATAGTTTAACATCTTATGTAAAAAGACTTTCAAAAGTGCAATGTCCTCCTCGATTTCTAGAAGTCTACCTTTCAAGTACAGACTAAAGCTGCCCCTTGTGTAAGAAATGTATGGAGATAAATTTGAAAGATGGGCAATGGCCAGGGTTTGAATCCAGAACAAGTCACCAGCTTTAGTCTTCAGTCCACTTCATAAAACCTCTACAGAGTTCAGGAATACCACTCAAATTCAAAGAGAGACAGCACTGAATGGCAAGGGGTGTTCAGGTCAGGACTGCAGTGCCCAAGCAGAGCTGTGAGGGGAAGCCAAGTTTCATCTGTGCTTAGCAACAATGTGTCTCCACATTTCTAAGGGAGGGATTTTTCATTGGCTTGGGAAAACATATTCTTTCAAGTTGTTCTGCAATCCTTTGTTAGAAGTCCAGCTGATGAAAATGAGTTGAGCATTCTGTACAATGTGAAGCACATAACATGAGAGTGTGATATTCAAAACAAGGAAGTGCTGCGATGTTCCATGACACAAAACATGCATCCTCATAGAGACTTTTCAAATTAGACAGGACCAATGTGACAGAGACTGGAATTTGACATGCAAGATAGACGATGGGTACTGAAAACAAAGGCTGGCTTTATCCAATAAAAACTGCAGCAGGTGTGTACTGTCTGTGGCACAAGCTACTATATTTCCCCATTCACACAAGTTCATCTTAATAGTAACTGGCTAGCACCTCACTGTGAACAGATGGTCCGTACTTATTGGAATTATTGAAATTATGGGTTGAAGAGCATAGACAGCAGCGCGTTACCAGGCAAACTGAAACTTTCAGTTTGGTCTACTGCCAAGGCAGCTGTGACTGTGTACGAGATTCCCTTGACAATAGCTGAAAAGCTGGAGTCTTTAATCAGTTCATATGTCAGGAAATAGTTGGGAGTTCCACGCTGCCTCAACAAAGTGGGACTTTATGGTAAAGGAATACTGCAGCTACCAGTCTCTGCTCTAACCGAGGAGTTTAAGTGCACCAAGGTCTGACTGGAAATTACATTAGTAGATTCACGTGACAAATGCATAAAGGAGGCAGCACCTGTGTTGTTAACTGGAAGAAAATGGTCGGCAAAAAAAGCCAAGGAAGATGTAAAGGCTGCCCTTCGAATTGGTAATATTATGGGGCATGGAAGAGGGGGTCTTGGTCTCAGTTCAGCTCCTATACGACACAACGCAACCCCAGCTCAACAGAGGAAGCTGGTAGTCAATGAGGTGCAAAAGCAGGAGGAGAGGATCAGGTGTGTAAAGGCAGTTTCCCAGGCCAAGCAGGGAGAATGGATGACATGGGAGAGTGTGGAACAATGCAAGATTGACTGGCAAAACCTACTGTCAATGGAACAGAACAGCATCAGTTTCCTCATCAGATCAATACATAATGTTCTCCCATCACCACAGAACCTAAACCCTCATGTCCTTTGTGTTCATCACGTGCAACATTAAGGTATGTTTTGACAGGATGTAAGGTGGGTCTTAGCCAAGGACGGTTTACTTCCGTTTTTCCTCCTGAGAAGATTGCCACCAGTTACCTTCGACCAGACGGTCTTGTGGTCTAGATCAGTTTGAGTTAACAGTGCCATGGGAGGATGCTGTGGATGAGGCGTATGAGAGGAAGAAACTTCGGTATGCTCAACTAGCTGCTGAAGCGGAACAGCGAGGATGGAGAGTCTGGGTTTATCCAGTGGAGGTGGGTTGTCGAGGATTTGTGGCACACTCTACAACCCGGTTTCTCAGAGATGTCGGGTTCAGTGGCCAAGAGTTGCGTCGCACAGTGAATAACTTATCTGAAGCAGCAGAAAGGAGCAGCAACTGGCTGTGGTTGAGACGGAAAGATTCTGCCTGGGGATCTCAAGCACAATAGAAAGAAAGCAACACTGATGTATGGGCTGAGTTGAGTGGGGGACGGAGGGGGGTGATGCTGGGACGCCAGAATCACTGTTGAGCCCTCTTGAGGTGTCGTGGGCTAGTCAACGAAACACCGAGGATGGAAGGTGCCCACTTGACGACCCCAGAGATGTACCCTACTTAGCTCAATCCAGATGGTTGTTATTCTGATGCGCTGGGGAGACTGCATTGTGGTTGGTCCCTGGAGCCAGCATCAGAGACGTTGTGTGTTCTGATGCGCTGGGGAGGCAAAATATGCTGATCCCTGGAGCCAGCATTACACTTCAGCCATCAACACCAGGCAGAAGGATATCTACATCAAAAGATGGAAAGAAATGCAAATGGATGGAGATGCATATGGATCACATTAGTTTACTGTAAAGCTTCGTCTTAGTTGGTGCTTATCTTGATGAGAGCTGAGTTCAAATCAGCATGACGTTTTAACATCTACTCTCATGTAATGGAAATCTATCCTCTAAAATCTCACACTACAATCTGTTTTCATTCTAATATACTGTACATATTTGTTTCAATAAATGTAATTTTATTCTCAAGCATATAAATCAAACGAAAGTATTAGCTAAAGCTCTGCTTTTAAATTCTATGAATAAATATGTCAGAGACAAGAATCCCTTTCATGTGTAATAGCCCTTTCATGTGTAACAGCCCAAAGTGTGCAATGTTGACTCAGAAATGTCTTCATCTAGACAATGTGGGGAAGCTATAAAAAAGGTTAACAAGATGCTCGGATACATTGTGAAAAGTGTTGAATTTAAATCAAGGGAAGTAATGTTAAAACTGTACAATGCACTAGTAAGACCTCATCTTGAATATTGTGTGCAGTTCTGGTCGCCTCGCTATAAAAAAGATATTGCTGCTCTAGAAAGAGTGCAAAGAAGAGCGACCAGAATTATTCCGGGCTTAAAAGGCATGTCATATGCAGACAGGCTAAAAGAATTGAATCTGTTCGGTCTTGAACAAAGAAGACTACGTGGCAACCTAATTCAAGCATTCAAAATTCTAAAAGGTATTGACAGTGTCGACCCAAGGGACTTTTTCAGCCTGAAAAAAGAAACAAGGACCAGGGGTCACAAATGGAGATTAGACAAAGGGGCATTCAGAACAGAAAATAGGAGGCACTTTTTTACACAGAGAATTGTGAGGGTCTGGAATCAACTCCCCAGTAATGTTGTTGAAGCTGACACCCTGGGATCCTTCAAGAAGTTGCTTGATGAGATTCTGGGATCAATAAGCTACTAACAACCAAACGAGCAAGATGGGCCGAATGGCCTCCTCTCGTTTGTAAACTTTCTTATGTTCTTATGTTCTTAATGTGACTAGCCAGACATGTACGGTATATTTATAGTTTGTTTTAACCTGTTTTGTGTTTCCTAATGAATTAAACTGTATATTGTCACAACTAATGCTGCTTTCTAACAGGAAACCTCAAACCTGAAAATGAGAAACAACTGCAAAAGTTTTAGAATAAATAAAAAAATTACATTAATAAAACATTAAATAAACAGAAATGACAGCTGCATGGGTCTGTATGAAAAGCAAAATGTGTAGCTTGTACTGTTTCCTTCCTGAAAGGACAAGTACACTGCAGTGTATAGGAAACACATTATTTGCCTAATGTTTAAAAAACCCTTGAGCTAAATGCCTAGAAATACAAAAAAAGGCAATGGGAAGGGAGGGGTTAGTCAGTAACCAACTTCAAATCGTTTGAAATCTTTTTTGAGTTGACCAGCTGACTCCAAAAGTGTCAATCAGCTTTAGAAACTTGTACTAGACAAAACGCACACTTCAATTTCATAGCAGCAGTGACACTGTAATGCTTTTGTGTGGTCAATATTTGAATTGTATTCAGCTGTTTGAATTGAAGCAGAAAGTTTCAATTCAAACAGTTGAAACCTGCTACTGGCTTGAAAAGCGGTCCTGTATTCTGAAGGAGGCAGCGTGAAAAATCAGGAACTGCAAGTATATTTGTTTTAAACTGTAGCTTTGCAAAAAAATAATATGGTAATAATATTGTAATTAAAATATATAACTTCTTAACAAGACTTTATAAATTAAGGAAGAATGACGGAATGTCCAGATGAGATTGGATCCCAGGAGTCCAGAGAGTGAGCTGCAATAACAAGTTGACATCATCAACACCAGTGACATAGCTACAGAGGTGGGGCTTTGCAAAGGCAAAGTATCTATCTATCTACTGTATCTATCATTATATACATACACACACACACACACACACACACACACACACACACACACACACACACACACACACACACACACACACACACACACACACACACATGTACACAGACATATTTTTAAGTCAGAATTATTTACTTGTGTCATTTGTGAGCAATAGGGGCAATTGCTGTATTCCCTGGAAGATGTCTGTAGTCAAGATACTGAATATATCGAAAGACGTACATGAAAAAGTAACAATGACTGGTACAGGAGGAAGTATGTTCCTATTTTAAAGACTTGAAGTTTGTGTAATAAAACTTTAATTTTACAATGTTTTTTACATTTATAAAAGGTTATACTTACTGTCAATGTTTTTTTTTTTTTAAAGTCAGTCCCAGGAAAAATGAGATTAGCCCTTGCTCTTGCGCATTTGTATCTTGAACCTGCTCAGTTTAACCTGACGTGTTGCGACCTCTTACAAAACTACCGCTTGCAATGAGATCAAAACGGAGAGACCATTTGTCAAAGGCAATGGAAAGGTTAAAGTAAAAATCTAAATCCGTTTTTAAAATCTTAAAACGTGAGTTTCTGAAACTGGTTGCAAAGGGGAGAAAACTTACATTATAAGATATTAAGCCATAAACTTTGTTTAAAAGTCACTTTCTAAACACAATTCACAGTGAAATGTGTCAAAGCACTGATGGAAAGTTATCTTCCGATCCCAAAGCTACACCTCCGCCCTTCTCTGTATAAAACAGGCTGAATAAAAATGTGTTGCAGCTGGACTGGATGACCAAAGACAAGAGCTGTCAGCCAAGGCTATAAAGCAAGCTGTAGCACTCAGATTCATCACAGCATGAGAATTTCCTGAAGTCTCATCAGTTGGAAAAATTTGTGAAATAATAAAAAGTAAATGATGCATGTGATCTTTCCTGTTTAAAAATCAGTAACACCACAGTGAAAGCATATATTTAGTTTCTAGTTTGTTTGCTATTTCTAATAGCCAGCATCGTAGTTCTGCAAGCAAAAGTAATAAAAGGTTGAAAGCACCAGTAGTGTAATCAGCGATAAAATGTTTATTTCAAGGGATAATATACACCATGCACATCTCCCCATGCACATCTTCCCATGCACATATGGAATATTAAATTTATTTACTAACTTTGTGTGTGAGTTTCTGAAGTGGGGTGATTTTAGAGATGATCGCTTATTGTGTGCAACTTTTATTTTTATCTGCCACTCGGCTACTGTAGTAAGTTTTCCATAATTTTCTGATTTAACCCTTTACTGCCTTGGGCGTGTCCCCATAACTATCTAATGGCTATTTTCTCAAAGTCAGATATATTGGACAAAGATTATAACACTGTGTATACACACACCGTTTGTACTGTATAATGTATGAACTGCCTTGGGTACAATCTTTTGTACAATGCATACGTCTTGAATAAGATGCATCTGTTGACTACCTAAAAGAAAATACCATTATACTACACTGAAACATGTTTCCTTCATAAACTGCTCACCTTGTACTGTGTATAGCATGCAAACTGTATCTAACACACACACTATGTGTGATCAGTTGCATCACAAGCAGATCCATACACTAATGTCAAACTCCATCTCACGGGGGCGAGAGATGTCACAAGCCAGAGTCTCTGATACAGTGCATGAGTAAACATAAAAAACACAACTGCAACCACAACCTCTGTAACAGCACTCTTCAAGAAACAGCAAATGAAAGCTGGAATAGAGAGAGCCGATTGGTGGTCATGGGGATGCGATATTTGTACTAACACAATAGCTCTTTAGTCTGATGACTTTTCACAAGTTTTTACAAAGGAAGATACTGACAACGTGCCCCACATGTCATCCAGTTCCTATCCAGTTTTAAATAACTTTAGCATAACTGAGGCAGAAGTGTTAAAGGGAATAGGAGCTCTTAAAATAAACAAATCCCCTGGGCCAGATGAGATCCTCCCAGTAGTACTCAAAGAAATGAAAGAAGTAATTTACAAACCGCTAACCAAGATCATGCAGCAGTCTCTTGACACAGGGGTGGTACCGACAGACTGGAAAACTGCAAACGTAATATTGATCCACAAAAAGGGAAACAAAACTGAACCAGGAAACTACAGACCAATAAGCCTGACTTCTATTATATGCAAACTTATGGAAACTATAATAGAAAAATTACCTATATGGTAACAGGATCCTGGGAGACAGTCAACATGGTTTTAGGAAAGGGAGATCGTGTCTAACTAACTTGCTTGATTTTTTTGAGGATGCAACATCGATAATGGATAATTGCAAAGCATATGACATGGTTTATTTAGATTTCCAGAAAGCTTTTGACAAAGTCCCGTACAAAAGATTAATTCTCAAACTGAACGCAGTTGGGATTCAAGGAAACACGTGTACATGGATTAGGGAGTGGTTAACATGTAGAAAACAGAAAGTACTGATTAGAGGAAAAACCTCAGAATGGAGTGTGGTAACCAGTGGTGTACCACAGGGATCAGTATTAGGTCCTCTGCTATTCCTAATCTACATTAATGATTTAGATTATAATAATTATAGTATTTATGGTATAGTAAGCAAACTTGTTAAATTTGCAGACGACACAAAAGTAGGAGGAGTGGCAAACACTGTTGCAGCAGCAAAGGTCATTCAAAATGATCTAGACAAGATTCAGAACTGGGCAGACACATGGCAAATGACATTTAATAGAGAAAAGTGTAAGGTACTGCACGCAGGAAATAAAAATGTACATTATAAATATCATATGGGAGATATTGAAATTGGAGAAGGAATCTATGAAAAAGACCTAGGAGTTTTTGTTGACTCAGAAATGTCTTCATCTAGACAATGTGGGGAAGCTATAAAAAAGGCTAACAAGATGCTCGGATACATTGTGAAAAGTGTTGAATTTAAATCAAGGGAAGTAATGTTAAAACTGTACAATGCACTAGTAAGACCTCATCTTGAATATTGTGTTCAGTTCTGGTCACCTCGCTATAAAAAAGATATTGCTGCTCTAGAAAGAGTGCAAAGAAGAGCGACCAGAATTATTCCGGGCTTAAAAGGCATGTCATATGCAGACAGGCTAAAAGAATTGAATCTGTTCAGTCTTGAACAAAGAAGACTATGTGGCGACCTAATTCAAGCATTCAGAATTCTAAAAGGTATTGTCAGTGTCGACCCAAGGGACTTTTTCAGCCTGAAAAAAGAAACAAGGACCAGGGGTCACAAATGGAGATTAGACAAAGGGGCATTCAGAACAGAAAATAGGAGGCACTTTTTTATACAGAGAATTGTGAGGGTCTGGAATCAACTCCCCAGTAATGTGGTTGAAGCTGACACCCTGGGATCCTTCAAGGGTGTTATGTTCTTATATTCTTATGAAATCCACTCTCATGGGAATGGATCTGTTGGAGTTCCGGCTGAGGACTTTAATGTATTCCACGAGGTCCACGCAGAACGTGTACCCTCCCTTCAGCACACACAGGACCACGATATGGTGATCCCAATGTCATTCATGTTCCTTTGAAAAAGAAAACCAGAACAGTATAACACTTCACTACAGTTCACTGTACCCAAAGCCAACAGTTTCAACTGAAAATATTTTGAACTAGAAACGGGAGTTTCTGCACAAAAGCAAAGCATCCCTGGTAGCATAATCTAAGGGGTGTGTCATATCAGATCAAACAGTTTGCAATCGAGAAGTAATACAGAAATGTTTTTATCTATTTTATTTATGTAATGTGTGCGTGTGTGTGCGCGTGTGTGTGTGTGTGTGTAGGGAAATGGTAACCTTGCACAGCCGGGATTGATTGATGTCCAGGTGGACGGGAACAATGAAAGCTCACATCAACGCGGACAGAGCTAACAGCTGAGTCCGACAAGCTGCTGCGTGAATGTGCAAGACTGTTTGTTGTTTTTGGTGTAGCCCAGGTCGACAGGGGCCAGGAATAATGTTTCCTTCCTTCATTTTCCACGGTACGCTACAATGTTAATTTGTCCATTGTAAATCATTTCGGGAACAAAAATGGCAATATTGTTTATAAGGCGAAACACAAATAATGCAGTCTCCTAATTACGGACCCCAATAATGGGGTAGTACTGTATATCATTTTTACTACTCCTTGCTATTGCATTCTTTTTTCTGTTTGAACCGACATGTAAAGCACTTTGAGTCTGTGGTATACAAATAAAATAAACTGAAATTGAAAAAGATGTGTGTCACTGGTAAGTTAAAAATAATGTTGCAGGTGAAAAGGTTCATTTCTAATGAACACCACTTATAATGGAAATGTATTGAGAGAATCGTAGAATGCAACACAGCAATACAGCAGTAAAATGGTTATTTATTAATGGACAACTGGTAACTGAACTTAAGTAAAAAAAAAAATGACTACATCTTTATATTTTATATGGCCTAGAGTGCAATGTCTCTGTGCAGCTCAATACAACAGCCATGTAAGGTCAGAGTCACAAACACATTACGCACACAAGGTTTTACATCACCCTGAAAATATGACTTTATTACCTGAATACTTTCACTGTGGTGGAGAAGGCTTTAAAAAACGCCTGTCGCTGGCATTAGGGATGTTAGGAAAAAATCTGCTTCCATGACATGGATAAACGGATGATTTTTGATAAGTTAAATAAATGTTATATCTATTATCAATTGTTATGAATCAAACTTGGAAATTTAGGTTCAGGGGGATGACAGCCCCCAACGCTCACAGACTCCAACACTCAAATAGCCAGCAAAGTTCACAACCTGCAGCCTTCCAAAACAAAATATCTCAATGGCCTGGCTGTCCCTTTGGTCAAGTGGATTTGAGGCTGGGATATGCATAATCAACATATATACAATACATTGCTGATTCACTTTTGCGCGGATGTGTGCAGCTGGGATGCAGAACAGGAGATGCATTGCTAGGCAACCAATTGAGCACTTAGGCTTGCCCGGCGCTGAGCTGATCAGAAGGTCTGGATTGGCTGGGGGGGCGTCCCTAGGACTGCACCACTATGCTACATAGAGGGGTGCTTTGTTGACATCGAGGAGAGCATTCGCTTGCAAGATTAACTACTACGGAACCCTTCAACTGCAAGATGGTGCCTGTGATGGCTCTGCACAGCCAGGAGCGTCACAATGACCGGGAGGCCGGGACTTCAGGAACAACAGCAGTAGGTTAGTTTTGGAGATGTTGATTGTTGATCCCAAACAGTACAGAGAGGGTTTCATAGTGTAGTAGGTTGCTGGAGCTTTTAATGAGGCTAACGCCCGCCTTGTCTATTCAATTTTTTTTTTTTTAAATGTGGCACTAGGGCTACCATTGCTGGTACCCTAGAGTCAGCACTTGTGTGTTAATTAAATCTGCCCGCCTGTGCGGCGTGTCAGCACCCAATGTTCTGTGTTTATTCAGTGACGACCCACACACCTAACATTTCCCCGTTACAGGGTGCTTGTACTGGGGCCCGTTCCACAAAAGAAATCTGCGACAATTCGCAATCGTAAGCATCTCGCAAATAAAAAAATTGGGTTTCATAAAAGTTTCATAAAAGTTTTGCAGGGCTGCAACATCGACGATTTTCACCAGAAACTTGCGACAGCCGGTTTTATATTTTTTATAAAATGAAAGGGTGTAAGACCGACGACAAAAATACCCAACGCGTCCAGTACACATGCAGTCACGTGGGATATTGACTTTCAATCCACGCCCACTATAGTGCTTCAGTGCCGGCATAGCCGTTCACACAGGAGTTAAGACGCTTCAGTGCTCTCTCTGAACCACCTCACGATCATAAAATCTGACAGCTCTGTAACAATTCGCACAGACCAAAATGCCGTATCAGTGCCAGTTCTGAGCCCTCATAACCTGTCTGTGTGAAAGGAGAGGATAACAAAAGATGTGTTTACTTACACATGCAATACTTAACCAATTACATTTAGACAATTATTTCCTCCTCCTTTCAGACCTTTTTCATCTCACTTCTTTTCCCTTCTTCTAATTTTGTTTTACTTACTGATCTATCAATTTTTTTTCATATTTCAGGTATCGTGCTCTGCTCCACCCTTAAAGCATTTACTGGACCACGATTATGTGCCACTTTTTTTTCTTCATGTCTTCGTTAGTTAAACATCGAGACAACTTGCCGAATAGAACTGATTTCTGTTGGCCAACCATTTCTATAATTGTATCAGTTTCTTCTTTGAAAAAAAAAATGTTTTCCTTTGCAACCCTGCCATTGTGTGATTACCTAATTGGCAGACTCCTCGGACTCGAGTCGCATTTTTCACGACTCGAACATTCGTGCTCCGTGACTTGGAGATATTAACGACGAGTCCCTAGGAGACTGTGCACAATAAAAACCCACCCAGCAAAACATTATCCAATCACTGGTATTCTCCAATCGCAGCCAATTGCAGTAAAAAGAAAACTAAAAAGTTGCATTACATAACTGGGATGGCTAAACACGGCAGTTATTGAGTGTCAGGGTGCAGAGCAAGCCCGCAAACCACTCAACCTTCAGGCTCAGGAACACGACATCCTCTGAGGTCCTTGACTGAATGGAGGCCCTGTTCTGCCTTGTTGTATGTGCTTCCTCGTGATTAACCCTTGAAAACCACACAATTCAAAAGCATTTTAGGCTGAGAACGGTTGCATGACTCTGTGGAAAAGAAAATCATTTTAAAACAACAAATAAAACAACAACTCAATAAATAAAAGTCATTACCTAAACATGATGACTCCATGGTGTATGTATACAGATTTCAAGTCTTCATAATAATGTGCTGAATATGTGAACAGATCCAAACTGTAGCCCAGCCACGAGTCTTTAATCAAGAAACAAATCTAATATCATGTGTGCTGTGCGAGTACATCGAGTACAATTATTATTATTATTATTTATTTATTTATTTATTTAATGGCTAATGCAATTTCTAAACAGAAACAGTTAGTTCAGTACAACATTAAAGGTGCCCTGTGCAACTTGTTCATTTTTTATTTCCCTGTAAAGTTGAGGTATCAGTTTTACAAGGTCTTCCATAACTCACACGATTGCTACAGAGCACAGATATTGTATTTGTCTTCGTTCTACCTTTCTTAAATGAATATTTCAAGGCAGAATGGATCGTTATTTTCTTTAAATGTATTTTCTATATAACAGTATTAAACTGGATATAGCACTGCTGCCTATAATTGTTTTGTCAAACAAAACAAAACATAATAAACTCAATTCAGTGATAAAGGGTGAGTAGCGTTCATAAAAGGTATAAGTCTGCAGTCATATTTTGTGTGTTTCTAATTGTAAATACAATAGCCCTGCTCTATAATATGGGGGGGGGGGGGGTCCCACTGTGGGGGTGGGTCACGTGGTTATAAACAACTCGATCAGAGCATGTGTTTACAACCTGAGATATGATAAGGCATGGCTTTACACTTAGTTTGTAAAAACCAAATGTTACTATCATTTTATCTGCAAGCACCAGTAGTTGGAAATGAAGTGTGGTCTTATTTCTAGAAGTCAGCTGGTATCAATAAAACCATGTGTAACTAGTTAGTTGCAGACAGTCGGGGCTCTGTTACAAGATTTATACTTTCTTTCAACTCAGAGCAAGATATCTGATGTTTAAGCTACCCCAAAACGAGACGAGTTGTCCAGCAGTATTATTGTGTTTAAAGAGGCTTTGTGTTTCTTAACTATAACCCCTGTCTGCTTTCTCACTGATGCTTTTCCATAGCTAAAATAAAATAAGGGCATCATGAAAGCTTGCATAATTGTTTTGGTTAATTAAATACAAATACTTTACCACAACGCCTCCGTCTTTATCCTGGGTTGTCACTGCATCGTTCTGTACCATGGTTTGTTTACTCTCGACAGGTTAAATCTGCGTGTATCTTCCAAAGTTAAGGAGGTAATGTCGTACTATTAGTGGTAGTTTTTGATGAAAATATGGAGGAGGAGGAGAAATGTGTGAGCGGCACATCCACAGGACCTTGACTCCTTCCACATGCTCTGCCGCTGGTAATAATTGAATCAAGAAGCAACTTGCAAGACTCCATATTTAAGTCAAATGGGCCTCACGTGGTTAAATAATTTTTAAAATTAAAAAAAATTGAAGCAACTTGTACATACGCAATCATTTTAAGGGGATTGTTTATACAAAGATGGATTATGGGTTTATTAATGCTGATATGATGCGGATGGTGTCTTCATGCCCTCCCACCAACTTTATCTAGATTTCTTCTGACTCGTTTATTGAAGTTGGTGCTTTAGTTACAATATATACTATTATGGGCCATAATGTCCCCCGGTAATGGGGAGTCCGTCTGTTCATACGGCAAGCGTATCACATCTGTCACCCAGTGCGCTAGACGTTGCTTTGATAGGGCCTGACCTCTAGAACGGGACTCATAGCAGACAAACAGCTGGTTGGACTGTCTCCAGGACGCCGTCCTATCCAAATAACAGCATAGAGCCCGAACTGGGCATAGCGTGTGTTGTCTATGCTCTTCCTCTGACTCGTGCAGGGGAGGTCTGAAAGTTTCCAAAACCACTGATTGGTTACTATGGAATGAGGATACCACCTTTGGCAAAAAGAATGGATTTGTTCTTAATATTACCCGCGAGTCACTTCCAGTGAAAGCCATACATGTATCATCGATGGACAGCTTATGAAGCTCACTTACCCGTATGGCAGATGTAATGACTATTAAAAATGTCACTTTTAATGAAACAGGGCACAGTTCTGCTGACGCCATGGGCTCAAATGGGGGACCCATAAGGGCCCGTAGTACCAGTTCTAGATCCCACTTGGGGACCATACTTTTCATGGGAGGATGAAGCCTCCGAGCCCCTTTAAGAAACTGTACTGCCAGGAAATGTGCCCCAGGGGACACCTAGTCAATTTTGTCATGGCACACTGATATTGCTGCCAGGTATACCGTCAAAGTGTATGCTGATTTTCCTGCGTCAAACAGGTGTTGTAAGAAGGTTAATATCGTCTCAATCGGGCAAGACACCAGATCGTGACCTTCGGCAAGGCACCAGTCTTGGAAAACTTTCCATTTATATGAGTACTGGGCTCTAGTGCTCGGCGCCCTAGTAGACTGTAGTGTTTCTACTACTGCATCTGGCAAACCTCATCTGAATAGACAGCTTCGTTCAACGGCCAGACCCAGAGTTGGAACTGGGCTGGGTTCGGGTGCCATAACAGCCCCTCCACTTCGCTCAGGCGGTCCTTACTCAGTGGGAGCTCCCATGGCTGATCTGACAACATGTTGGAGAGGAGAGCAACCAAGGGCGTCTCGGCCATCTGGGTGCAACCAGCAGAACCTGTGCTCTCTCCACCCTAATCCTCTCTAGTGTCAGGGGTATCAATGGTAGCTGAGGGAATGCATACAAGAGCCCCTGTGGTCAGGGGTGAGCTAGCACATCTACTCCCAGGGGACCCCCGTCTCTCTCCATGGAGAACCATAGGGGGCAATGAGTGGACTCAGCTGTGGCAAAGAGGTCGACTCGTGCCGGCCGAAACCTCTCCCAAATCTGTTCCACCACTTGAGGATGCAGCCTCCACTCCGAGCTGTCTGGAGCTCCTCTGGACAGGAGGTCTGCTGCCTTGTTGTCCACACCGGGGAGGTGAACTGCCCTGATGGAACGCAAGTTTCTGTGCGTCCAGGACAGGACCGTGCGCTGCGTGGTGAAGGCCCGGTGAGAGCTGGCTGCCTTCGTGATTTATGTAGGTTACCACTGTGGTGTTGTCCGTCCGGACCAGCACATGTTTGTGTGCTAATTGCTGGCCAAAAATGTAATAACGCCAGACTCACTGCTTGCAGCTCTTGCGAATTTATGTGCGCTTGCTGCCAATGTCCCTTCCACTGACCTTTTATTCCTCTCCCATTCCAGACCGCTCCCCAGCCCAGACTTTAGGCATCTGTAGTGATCACTTCCCTTCTATGAGGGGATCCGAGGGGAGATCCGAGGCTCAGATTGCCGGGACGGAGCCACCACTCCAGTGTCTTCTGGGACTGTCTGGACACTTGCACTAGCCGGTACCGATCTCGGACCGGGTGCACCTTGAACATATTCACCCAGGCTTGAAGCAGGTGCATTCTCAGCAGCCCTAGTGGAAGAATTCTCGAGGTGGCTGCTATCAGCCCCAACAACCTTTGATATAGTTTGACCTGTAAGAGAGCATACTCTCTGAATAGGGAGTGTGGTCTCCAACAACCGAATCCTGTCTTCCGACCATGAGGCAAACATGCTCACAGAGTTCAGTTTGATATCCAGGAACACTGGGGACTGAGACGGTATGAAGTTGCTCTTTTGTTGATGTATTGAGAGCCCCAACTTTGCCACATTATCTATGACCTGTTTTGTGTGTGCCTCTGCTCATGCTTTTGACTGCGCGCAAATCAACCAATTGTCCAGATAGTTTGGGATCTGAATACGCCTCAGCCTGAGTGGAGCCAGTGCTGCATCCATGCACTTTGAAAATGTGCTGGGCACCATCGAGGGGCCAAATGGCAGCACGCAGAATTCATACGCATTGCCTTGAAATGCGAAGGGCAGATATTTTCTGTGCGCGGGACGGATCAGGACGTGAAAGTAGGTGTCTTGCAGGTCGATCGATGTGAACCAGTCTCCCGGTTGGACGGACTGGAGGATACGCTGTGCTGTCAACATGTTGAACTTCCTCTGCTTGAGGAACAAGTTGAGGACCCTGAGGTCCCTAATTGGTCTGAAACTACCGTCCCTTTTGGGCACCAGGAAGTACCTGGAGTAAAAACCACTGAGGACATCGCTTGGACTTACCAAGCGTACAGTGTTCTTCCTTTGAAGATTGACAATCTCCTGTTGAAGGAGTATCACCCTTGCTGGTTCGATGATGGTGGGGAACACACCCTTCAAGGGTGGCGGACCTATGTGGAATTGTAGAGCATATCCGTGTCTCATAGTCGATAGCACCCAGGAGTCCTGGGTGCAGCCTTGTCATGGGTCGTTGCCGTTGGTCAGTCCGGTTGTGGGGGGGTTTGGTGGCAGCCGGGGCCCATCAGGGGTGGTCTCCCTTGGGCTTGAGAGGGGGCAGGTCTTTCTTAGGCCCTGGCCTCAGTCTCCAGCTGGAAAACCGGTTACCCCTGGCCTGCAGTGGTCACCTACCGCTGTCCCTGCCTCTGCCTTTGCCTGATTGTCTACTCTGGGGTGGAGGGCGATGTTCAGACCCTTTGACTCCAGCAAGCTGTGCATGCCACCTTGGGTGCTGCCTGTAAGCTGGAAGGCGTGAGAACTTTGAGACAACCTCCATGGCCTTATGGGACCTCTCAAGGCTCACATCAATGGTTGCCCCGAAAGTCTGCCCCGGTGTAATGGGGGCATCCAGCAGCGCCACCTTCTCAGTCTCCACGACCTTAGCTTGCGTCAGCCACAAATGCCGGCGTGCGGCCACCATTACCGCCAGCGACCTCCCTGATGCCTGACCTAACTCCCCTATTAGGTCAGTCATTGCCTTAGCCACTGCCTGGAGCTCACCTGTGTCTGCCTCCGTGGCTCTGCCCTGCAGCCTCTCTGCCAACTGGCTCTGGTAGAGCACCAGTATGGCCATGGCGTTTGCTGCTAGCACGGACAGCACTGCCGATGCGTATGCCTTTTTTAGCATCGCGTCCGTTGTTTTGCAGGGCTTTGAAGGGCATGTTGGGTCCTTATCCCCCTTGGTGAAGGTGGAACCTTGTACCAGCACTATGACCGTGTCCCCGATGGTGGGAAAGCGCCTAGTCCTGCTTCTTGAGCTCCAGCAGTGTGCAGCAGAGACTCTGCTGTTCTGGAGGCTGAGGACGCAGACGCTGGGTTGCCCCAGGAGGAGCGCTCTGTATATGGGGCACTATATTAAATGTAAATTTGATTGATTGATTGATAGACGTTACAGTCAAACTATTATATACTGTACAAATATTGTGTAGCTACATAGTATTTGATCATAAGTCATATACTTTTTTTAATTGCATGACAAATTAATCTATTCCTCAGAAAGTGTATACATCCTCAGTAATAATAATAATAATAATAATAATAATAATAATAATAATAATAATAATAATAATAATAATAATAAAAAAAAAATTCTACATAACTCCCAACGCACTATTGTTAATGACACAGCTCAATATCTTTATTCAGTGATGGGTTATTGAGGTCTTGCACAGTCTTCAGACGATGTTTTTCCATATCAGTGGCTTACCCCATGCAATGGTAGACCTTACTTGTCTTCTGGGGCGTTTGCTATTCCTCAGCAGTTGCAGTCTTGAGTACTGATGCTATGAAGATAGATAAGGCACCACCTGGAGAATGTAAATTATTGAGGTTATCTGTTTTTTTGTGTGATTTATCTAGCAGAAATAATTGAAAAGGCTGCTAGACGTCTCTGAGAAAACCATTGGACTCTAAAGAGGAGCTAAAACCAAATCTTGATTTATGAATACCTGTTAGAATCCAGGACCCCCCCCCACCAAAAAAAAAAAATGGAGACAGACTTTGTAAGAATCACAGGATTGACTCATCCTAAACCGTTTCAGAATAAATGAACAACTTCTCTTTGTGAACAATGCTGTGACTGTGTTTTAGAGTGATATTTATATAGAGGCACTACTTTCAACCTCATTCATGTATTAAAGCAAAACACCTCAAATATCTGTAGTATGTAAAGTATTCCTTGAGCACACTACAACTTTTCAGACTCTCACAGTGCATAAACAGTTTATTGCTGTCTCTAGTACTCTTAAACAATGACGTGCACTGTTCAGGTCAAGCGCACACACACAGGATCTTGTTTTAGCTGACTCCTCTGTCCTCTGTGTCTTGTACCTTTTTATCTCTGTCTATTATGTCTTTGTTCTAAAGATGTCAAGACTCATAAACGGTCTGCTGTGCATTTCATGGAACATTAGGTCAAATTAATACATTTGAAACTTTGTGATCAAATAAAATTCCAGGTATGGGTGAATCAAACAATTTATAATCAGTCATAGGAATATTACAAAGTTTACAAACGAGAGGAGGCCATTCGGCCCATCTTGCTCGTTTGGTTGTTAGTAGCTTATTGATCCCAGAATCTCATCAAGCAGCTTGTTGAAGGATCCCAGGGTGTCAGCTTCAACAACATTACTGGGGAGTTGGTTCCAGACTTCCACAATTCTCTGTGCCTCCAATTTTCTGTTCTGAATGCCCCTTTATCTAATCTCCATTTGTGTCCCCTGGTCCTTGTTTCTTTTTTCAGGTTGAAAAAGTCCCTTGGGTCAACATCGTCAATACCTTTTAGAATTTTAAATGCTTGAATCAAATCGCAGCTTAGTCTTCTTTGTTCAAGATTGAATAAATTCAATTCTTTTAGCCTGTCTGCATATGACATGCCTTTTAAACCCAGGACAATTCTGGTCGCTCTTCTTTACACTCTTTCTAGAGCAACAATATCCTTTTTGTAGCGAGGTGATGTGAACACAATATTCTAGATGAGGTCTTAGTAATGCATCGTACAGTTTTAACATTATTTCTTTTGATTTAAATTCAGCTCTTTTCATTATATATCCAAGCATTTTGTTGGCCTGATTTTTACTTTTTATAGCTTCACCACATTGCCTAGATGAAGACATTTCTGAGTCAACATAAACTCCTAGATCTTTTTCATAGATTCAATTTTAGTGTCTCCTATATGGTATTTATAATGCACATTTTTATTGCCTGCGTGCAGTACCTTACACTTTTCTATATTAAATGTCATTTGCTGTGTGCCTGCCCAGTTCTGAATGCTGTCTAGATCATTTTGAATGACCATTGCTGCTGCAACAGTGTTTGCCACTCATCTACAAATTTAACAAGTTTGCTTACTATACCAGAATCCAAGTCATTAATGTTGATTAGGAAGAGCAGAGGACCTAATACTGATCCCTATGGTGCTCCACTGGTTATCTTGCTCCATTCTGAGATTTCTCCTCTAAAATTGGCTGTGTAAGCAGTACACATTGCCAAATTGTGGCTGGACAATAACATCCAAGAGCAGATTCAAGGAATTCAGTTTATTAATGGGACTAATATGTTACTGATTGCATCCCCTGTGTAGTCATTTGTTGGTTGCATACCACTGGCTAACCAATGTTAGAGAAAGAGAATACAATGAAAACATGGTTATAAATAATGGTTCATCTGGTTCCCACTTGCAGTATCTATGTAACAACCAGTATGCAAATTTCTAAAATATACTTGACTGTAACAATAGGTGGTATCATTTATTTAAAAGAAAATGTATTTAATTTAGATTCTATGATTTATTATTACACATGACGACACTTATTTAACACAGAACCCTCTGGAAAGTCATTTATTTGCAATGTAGATCGTTTTGTGTCTCTCAATCATATCAATGTCTTTCTCCAGCTGTTTCATCTCTGTCTCCAGTCTTTCCTTGCGGTACTTTTTTGGTGTTGTGTCAGTGACTACAGAGATGCCCTGGTATTGGTGATGGAGCTCCCCCCAGTTCTTCTTTAGACCCTGACATCAATACAGAAAACATGCATCAGTCACATCTTATTTTCATCATAAAAATAAATCTAGATCTTGGCAACTCTATTAAGAAACACTCCTGCAATAATAATTATTTTACTGTATTTTTTTTACAATCAATGCATTGATTGACAACGAGAATACTAATAACTATTGTTTTAAACAGACTTCTTTAACCACTTGATGCCCATTTGACTCAAATTTGGAGCCTTGCAAGTTGCTTCTTGATTCAGTTCCCAGTGGCAGAGCATGTGGGAAGAGGCAAGGTTCTGTTTGAGCGGGCAAGGTTCTGAGGGAGGGGGCAAGGCCCTGTGGGAGGAGGCAAGGTTCTGTGGGAGGGGGCAAGGTCCTGTGGGAGGGGGCAAGGTCCTGTGGATGTGCTGCTCACACATTCTTACTCCTCCTTCACATTTTCTTCATTTTCAGGCTCATATTAAATGTAATAATGAGAACCTACATATCACATACAACTAATATACTGCTTATATTATCATGGCCAATATTTAGACATCCCCAATATTGACCTTTCCAAGACCTTTCCAATATTGTATGAAAATATCAATACTGGTACTGTATGTTTTTATTCTGAAAAAAAAAAGAAAAAACATAAATGCTGTTCTAAATATGAATAAAAAAGGTTATGCTGCTTTCAAACGTGCACATGTGTGCACACGCACAAAAATTAACACACACACACAAACATGCACGCCAGATTCAACCCCAGCACTTGAACACACAAGACACACACGCACACACATTGCTTTTCACAGTAGAAGCATAGCAAAGTGTAATAAAGCATTGTGAACACATCCCAAAGAACAGATAATCATTCTAAAGTCCAGAGACTAGGTATATCAAAGCATATTAAAAACATGGTAAACTATGGTCAATGATGCTAATGTATAACCATGGGAAAACTGCAAGATTACCATGGCAACTTTGATAAGGGCTATGAGATGCTATTATTAGCTTACCTGGAGAACTGCATCCCTTTCTTCATCAGAGAGCTGCTTCATTGATCCTTGTCGAATCCGCTCCTTTATATATGCATCATACTCTTCCTGGGCCCTCTGCACCTCTTCATTTCGCTTTATCAGATATTCAGGAGTCTGTCCATAGTCCTGCAGGGGGCATGCATTAAAGCAAATATTATTCAAGGGATACAATCTTAATATTTTGTAAGGCACAGTGAATGACAAAAAAGCAAATTTTTACATTTGGTTTTCAGGACTTAATGAAGTTACAATCCAAGCAATGTAAGCTGATAAAATGGTTGCTTGTATGACAGATGGCAGTTAACCCCCATTAGAAAGAACAATGACAGAATTGCTTACATTCTAAATACATACTGTAGAGGTGGCAGAGACTGTGTTACCTCCTGAGGGATTCACACTATATTCATGAAAGTGATTTGCTCCCTTTCTTGTATAAAGATATAAGTGAAGAAAAGCAGTGCTAACATGGCTTGTTTATTATTACTAGACCTCTTTATTATAACATTGTCACTCTGTCCTTTTCACATCAAATAGAGTACATTAATAGCTTGATTAAATATACAGATGGTGATCATTAAAGTAAGTAAATGGCAAAGGAAAAAAAAAAAAACATTTTGGTGGCTTGCAAAGCGAGTTAATTAAAACGTTGGGATTATTCTCTCTACAGATGATCAAAATCTCAATCCTGCATTCTAATAAGTGAACAACCCCCTGCAATACAGTCCAGTTGGCTAATAGAGCCAAATCTTGGGTGTCTTTTTTAGGGTTTTTATTTAGGGATCTCATTAAAAAAACAGGAACCCTTATGCACTGGTCATGTGTGTCTGTCCATCTACATGGTGAAAACCAGAACTACCTTGACTTTGCACCAATCGTCACCAAACTGTTATCATACACTTCTAGCCTCCTACTGACGTGTCAGATTGCATGTGGTTATCATCTCAATTTTATTTTAACCGTTCATGAACTGTGCAATGATAAGAGTTCTCTATATGAGGATGCATGTTTTATGACTAAACCTTGACTTTTTTTTTATTTGGACAACCTGTGCCAGATTCAACCCCAGACATTGAGAAATTAATGGTATGAAAGGCTGGAGAACTATGCTGTTGTTACTTGTAATTAGAAATGTTGCATAATATGGCTTAAACAGCTTTACCAATTAAGATGTTAAGGTGTTTTGAGTTCACAAAATGCAGATTTCACTTTTTACTTGTATATCACCATCTGCTGGATGAATATTGTAAATGCACTGTTATTTTAAAGATCATTTCAATGTTTCTAGAAAAGGGGAAAGCCAAATCTGAATTATCGAAAGATATGCATTTCTTGTTCTCTGGAGTTGCCAATCAACATCACAATAATTATTGTACTGCCATACCTTTTTATTTGTGAATTTTGGAACAAGCCCTGAAGTGTCCAGAAGTTGCTTGTCTCCTCTTCTTGTGTCCACATAGTTTGGTTGGGGCTTCTTTGGCACTGACATAATAGTTTCAACGGCGTTGGTTTTGATGAAGTTCTTCTTGGTCTGAATCCCCATGACTGGGTGATCAGTTCTGAGTGGTAATCGAGGTTTCTTCTGATCACCACACAGCTTTTTTAATGGTTTCTCTGTAAAATCAATACAATCATCTCCTTTTCTATCTCTGTTCTCCTTTTAAAAGCCCCGAATACAGACTTGAGTTTAAGACAGCGCAATCAATGATGAGCCGCACGGCTTGGAATCTGCTCATTCTGGTCTTTGATATTATTTTCAGAAGCAGCTCATAAGTAAATACTACCAAAATAACTAAACATACTAACCTGTTGCCAAATTCTACTTTTCTTTTTGTTGTATGTATCTTTAAATAATTATATTAACTAACAAAATGAGCTTTAGTATTGTAAATATATATTTACCAAGTAGTCCACCTTCAGTAGCTGTAAAGAACGAAAAATAATTACTTTTCGAGAGATACACGCAGATCTCTCGTACATGGGGGATTACTCTACATCAGTGGTCCTCAAGAATTACTGATCATGGGCTCTTCTGCAAATTTCTCATAAAGTAAAGAGCATTTTATATGGTCTTGGCATTGATCAAACTACTTATTTCAAAAGATACAATTAAAAGGCCTTATCAAATGGAACAAAAGCAGAGATTGCGAGCAAGGAGTAGTAGGTGGCAGTGCCTGTAGTTGCTCTACTGCTGTTTCAGTATTGCAGTCATCCAGATTATGCCAGTTGGCATTGTGGGCACTCCACTCTCACAAGCACAACTCTGTCCATGGCAACAGCTTTGAAGACCACTGCTCTGTGGTTAACAGAACACCATCTGCTTTCCATTAGGGCTATGCCTTGCCCTCAATTTTTGTGCAGTATTATCAATATTTTTTAACAGGTAAAACTTCAGGATAATTGGTTTAAATATATAATGTAACATATGTCAGTAATTCTGAGGTTATTTTCCCCTGATCTGAATTTGTTGGAATATTGAAAAACAGTTTTTAATTTACTCTAATACCTAAAAAATTATGTCATTCTGTCTGATTAACTGTTTCTGTGTTTCAGTGAAAACAAAAACATGGATCAGTTTATTATTTTTGTTTTGTTTACAAAATGCATTTTACATTCAGGGGTCAGGAAATCCAGATATTCCTTTTATAGGAAGCAGAGCTCCTGGCTAAGCACTCTATCTTACATTAATACACAAACTGTTTACTATCATTTCATTAGCAATGGCTTACTGTCAGCAAGTTTTGGTTCCTTTGAGTGTTTCTGCAAGAACTTTTCTGGAGAAGGGACATCTACTTTAACTGGTCCCATGGTTTTGTTTGGAGCTTTGTGCCTTTGGGTTTCTTCTTTGACAGTTTCCCGAAACTTTGATGTGTGTCTGTAATATACAAGACCAAATATTACTGTATGTAATACCACATTTAAAATCAGAAAATGATAGCATTTTTTCTGATTTATAGGTGGCTTTGCTTGCCAATCTAAACACAGTCGCTGTTTCTAAATGGGACCAATCACCAACTGTAGTATCTCGCACCAAGTTATCAGTGAGAGTTACTGCCAGAGACTCTATAGAGCAAGGATAGTTTACACGTATTTTTCAGTACAGCAATGATAGTTTTTAGGGTATTAGCGCAAAAGCACCATTTCACTTTTAATCTGTAGTTCCCCCAGCACTCTTAGGTAAAATGTAGAAAAAAAAAGTCAATCAATACCTGCCATACAGTAAGAGAAATAAATCATCAAAGTAAGGTAAAAATTTCCTCCTTTTTCTTCAGTTTTTTGCAGACCCCAGGCACTTTTAGCCATGCATGTATATTACAGGACATATGAGTTTAATGACAGTTAACCTATTTTGTCAACATGGAAGTATACTAGGGAATGCACTTATTGTGACGTCTGTTTATATTAAATGATTTGTTTATGTTCTAAAATGGAACCTTTGCCTGCAAAAAAATATATTTTTGCCATTCTGTTGAGCTGTTTGTAATTTTTGAGTAATTTTTGCACTGAGGGTCCAGGTCTCACATCTGTAAGTTAGCACTGGCAGCACGCACTGGTCGAAGACTTTTCTCTAGAGGCATAAGGGTAGTTTCCTTTTCAGAACCGTGCTTAATCTTCCAAAGGCACTCCAGCCTATTTTTGTTCTTCTGTTGATTTTGCACATTTGGTTCTCCGTTGCTGAAACTAACTGTCCTAAGTATACATAGTTATTGACTTATTCAAGCTTGATCCCATTGACTTCAATTGCCTGTGGAGTGGTATATTACTGAACATGACTTGAGTCTTCTTCAGGTTCATTTTCAAACCCACTTTGATGCTGGCCTCGTGTAGTTCTTGTATTCTTGTTTGTAATTCTTCTGGGCACGTTGCAAATAGAAGGATGTCATCAGGAAATCGTAGGTGATTCACATAGGCTCTACTGATCTTTAGACCCTTATTTTCCCAATCCAGTGTTTTGAAAATGTCTTCTAGGGTGGCCATGAAGAGCTCTGGGGAAATTGTATCTCATTGATGAACTTCTTTTTAAAACTGTGGATGTGGCATTCTTGTATATGGTGCTGATCAAGTCTCTGTACGTTTTCTCAATTCCTTGTTTTTTCTGAGAGCTTAATACAGATCTTGTGTAAACAGAGTCAAAGGGTTTTTCATAGTCGATGAATCCCAAGCAATGTGGTAGATCGTACTCGTTGCTGGTTTGAATAACTTGCCGTACAACTTGAAGACAATGCATTGTGCTAAATCCACTCCCGAATCCTGCTTGCTCATTTGATTGTGCCGAGTCAAATTTACCTTGAATATATATCTATATAAGGCAATATTTGAACCCTAACTAGGCATACCTCTACTCCAGCTACATAACTGCTACTCTACACAGATTCACATCTTAACCCTTTCAACAGAAACTTGATGCAAGTTTGATCTGCTTTTATTGTGCCTGAAAAACACAAGCCAAGTTAGTAGAAACAATTGGGGCTACCTTAACCATTATCACTTTTACAGTTGTGCCTATTTGCTTGGTGCTGGCCAAGGTTGCCCCGGTGGTTTCTTGAAACTTGGCTTGTGTTTTTGATATTGCCATTTTAAATGGCTGGGCACTTTATGTTTTTTTCATATTTCCAATGTGTTTTTGTTTCAGATATATTACATAGGCCCATAAAGCAGATGTGAAGACTTCTAATTAAAACATTTAAAAAAAACTGACACTTCTTCACAACCAACTCACACAAATGCTGTCTTTTCAGCTGGTAAGTGTAAATTAGATACAGTTATGCAGTCCAGGTCACATTACAATATAAGATATGCATCTGTCTGTCAAGGGCTGTGTTTCTAATGAAAGCCCAAGAGTATACAAATGACCTCTTATATTTCACTGTATCAGCCATCTGAGCATACAGACACTTTGCAGGCTTCTGTCATCTCATTGTCTCAGCAATGCTGTCAGCTCTGTTTTTTTCCACCACCAACAAAGAATGATCACTTGAGTGGTAATGAAAACTAGAGGAGAGATGAAATCTGGCTCATTAGATATGATGTAATTCACCAGGGACTTTAAGATCAAGTGTGGTGTGGAGCTTAAGACACGTTTTTAAAGAACAAAAAAAAAAAAAAAAAAAAAAAAAAAGGATTTACAACCAAGTTCTAACTGTATTTTGCAATCTTGATAGTTACGAGATCTGGTGTAAATAGGCTACTATTCCGTACAATTATTTACATTGCATGTCATTAAATAAATTATTGCAGCACAGGGCACAAAAAAAAAAAAAAAAAAAAAAGACTGCGTGAGAAACCGGTGGCGTTTAATACATACTAAGATGAGTAACACGCTATAGTATTGAAAACGAATTATAAACGATGCATTATTGTTTCTGCGTCGATAACAGGATTATAAAGAAAAGAAAAAAAGCAAAAATCGCAGTAACCTTCAGCAAACACAGGATCAACCTCTGGCATAAAAATTAAGTCGTTTCTAAAATAAAAATAAAAATAATAATAAAAAAAAAGTATTTTTCCTGAATTCATTTAGTTAACCAACGATAGGCTAAACAAGAAGCCAGCGTCGATATGTAAATATATGCAGTACAATGCAAATGAAAATAAAATAACATTTGAAAAAAAGGATCATTCAAACGTATTTAATTGTTTAATAACTCACCTCGGCTGTTTGGTAACTTTAACCTCCTCTCGGGGTATAAGATTATAAATGCTTTCGGCAGGAAACATATCTGTCATTATGACTAAATATTAAAAAATGAAATTATAAAATAAATCGAAAACTTAAATTTGGAGAACTCTGGTGCAAATGGCTGCTTGGTTGATTTGTTTAGCAACTGTTGCCCTTGGATACGGTTTCCTTAGTAACAAGTTCTAGTTGCTACAATACCCACTGTGACGTCACAGTCTGAAGCCAAGCAGAGGTGAGGATGTGTTGCTGTTTTGAGCTCTTTATTAATTTCATTCGAAAAAAAATGTCATTTCATTTTAAAAATTTGCACCAAATATCTAGCATAATCCAACTGCAACTCACCCAACCAGTTCAAGCGGCTGGCAAAACGCCAAGCAGGGGAACAGGTTGCACAGTCCACAGCGTGGCACTGAGCCATACGCACGGAGCCACACGCAGGCCCTTTACAATAAAGTAACAATGCAGTGGCTTCTTGGAACGACCCGGAAAGAGGCCCTGACACAAAGGACCACACATTACATGTTGCTAAAGGCATTGGACAAATACTTAAATACTGTTATGCAGTTCAATAAAACCATTTCGGCATCTGCAATTTTTTCTAAGCCAGAGAACAAGCAATGGCATTGAAAAAAAACAAACAAAAAAACAAAAGTCAAGGGTCCAGAGTTTAAATAGTTATCAGATCTGAGCAGGGAACACAGTGACCAAACACACCAGACAACAAGGCCACTGTAGTGAAGCTTCAAGGCAAATTCTATACTGATACAGCTGACCAAACTGAAGTAAAATGACTGCTCATAGGGGCTGTGAATGCACAGGTAGTTGAAGTGAATATCAAATAAAGATACTGTAGCGATCCGTGCATCTATGTAACTGTGTCTTGTGTAGTGTACTGTAATTGCCGTTGTATTGTTTTCCTTTCCCCCTTTGTGTTCCCTGCAGTTGCTGGTCGACGTGTTGTGCTTTTTGTGTCCCCCTGTTATTGGTTGTTGTTTGTCTGTGCCCATTGGTCCTGGTGTAAGGCTGAGGACCAATGGGATGTGTGTAAGCTCCAGTACCCGATTAGAATAGAGAGGGGGAGCTACTTTATAAGAGGGCGCGGCGCCGGCAATTGTGTGAGTTCTCAAAGCAGGTTACTGTTCATGTATTTCAGTGAAGCAGGATTGAACTTGAATCAAGCGTGCTGTCTCCTCCTTTCTACTGTCTGTGAAACGCTACAGTATATTCTAGGACACACCTACATTTCAATATCCGTATTTGTTGCACTTTGTAAAACATCAAGGAATAATTTTAAAACAAATATGCTTACAGTGCTTGCTGTTCTGTACTAATCAAAACATTTTACTGCAAATGTACAAAATAAGTCAAGTTAATAAAAAAGTTAGTCATAGATAACCGTGGCACATGTGCAACGCCTGGTTCAGTTTTGATAGCGCTACATGGCTGCAGATAGACATGTAGCCTAATAACTGCACGTTTTCTTGTTGGTCTGAATGTGTGCTTTGCTGTTTTTTTTTCAAACAACATTAAAAAGCAAGGTGTTGTTGCTTTGGTAATGTTTTAAATGCAAAAGTTCAGACTTAATGTTCCCAGGTGCTTCATAACAGAATACAAGTCTGCAGCTCAAGGCAACACGTGAATGATTGCAATCAATCAGTACATGCCAGGATACAGCCTGTTTACTACTCGGAATGGAAAAATGTGTGTAGAGCGATGTGCATGTTTAGGACATGAGTTTTGTCATCTCTGTATATGGCTACAATGATAATAAACTGATCACATTCCCCCAGATAGTACAATATACACATTTAGCCATATAACACGTATTGTGTAATGGAATAATTCAAATATCACAAAACTGAATATTGCACAATTGTATTTGCAGGGTTCTTTCATTCAGAGCATATCAATGTACCTGTCATCCTACATTTAAAGTTGAACCCTCTTATAAGTGTATTACTGTTTTCAAATAAAAAATCTACATAGCTTACTCCTGTTGACATTTCAAAACATTCCTTTCAATGCATTATGTTGTCAATATATTATACAATCCGCCGTGTTTACACTTTCACATATATTTTACAATATCAATACAGTGAATCAAGTTTGTTATGGAAAATCATGTCTGAGCCAATAAAAACGAGCCGTTCCTTACCAGATCATCTGAGGTCAGATACTGTCACATGTGTTCAGCATGAATGTAGCGAAGCGCATATATCAAAAAAATATATATATATTTTAACACCTGAAAATTAATATGAAAAAGGAGAATAGTGTTGCTATGTTACAGTTGACGTAACGGAGATTTGCTCACCAACCGGTACTTATCATCATAAAGTATTAGAAAGTGTTTTGTCGTAGTATCTCCGTTTTGTTGTTTTAGGTAAACCAAAAATAATCTTTAGCTACAAAAATATAACCTTTTTGAAATGAAGAAAGCGTGTTTTTTTTGTTGGGGTATTTTTTTTTCATTTCCCTTGTTATTTTATTTGAAATCTGGTGGACTATTTAATGTTGTGTCGTTAGTATACACAGGCAACACTATCACAGTGCTAGTAAAACAATAACTCCGTTTTTAAATAGCTTTGCACGACCTTGTTTGATTATTGTTTGTAACAATATAACGTACATCCGAAATTTGAAAAAAACAAAAAAACAAAAATCTATTTTCGTCTGTGGAAAACATCGACCCCAATAGTATAACTAGTTTCACAATTGTAAACGACCGTGTCCTGCTACGGCTACCGTACCGAACTAGGCATGCTCTCTCTCCGAGTACTTGAGACAGAATTTTAATAGGCTCTGGTGACAGGGAGGTAATGAAACGGAGCAACGGGATTGGAGCGACATCTGTTGTGATATTAAATGACAACCTGCTGATGCCAACACAAGGGTAATGAACTGAAAACGCCCATGTGAAGTTGAGAGAGACCCGCTTCCTGTTGTGTTTACGCAAATTTGTAAGTAAACAGAAAACAAGTATGCAGGCTGGAATTAAGAACATGCTGGCTGGGACAAATAATTTTAGGCATCAACTTTCAAACATTGCACCAGAAGTTTTTTTTTTTTTTTTTTTTGGCCGGGGGGGGGGGGGGGGGGGGGTGGGGTGTGTTTAGTAAAGTAAAGCTTATTGAAGGTGAAAATTGTATGATACAGTATTTCTTTTTATTATCATTAAGTGTTGTACAGAATTCCCAGCATGCATACTGAGTACAAAGAGATTTGATCTATTTTAAATGCAAAGTAAATAGTTAAGTAGAATTACAGTCTGAAGAATTTATGTGACATTAGGTTACTTTTCATTTATGCTTCAAAGGAGGTGATTGACATGTTTGCCTTGGTATAAACCCCAAGCAATTATCTGAAAATTGTGCTTTTAAATAGTTTGTTAGTTTCAGGAAGCCTCAAAGTGTACAAGTAGGAGAAAGTCTGTTCTAACAATGATGAAAGGAGAGTCCGACAGAGAAAGACCACAAATTAATACAAACAGGATTGCTCTAAATTGGCCCATCATTATAATCTCTCTGTTCGGGACACAGTAATGTAGGTGGGTATCCATCGGTTAGTTCTGCACAGAACCACTTGTCCAATTGTGGCAACACTTGCGAACGCTCTTCTGTAACACCAATGATCTGTATCACAATGTTATGAAATGCGGAGGCTGTTTGTGTTTGTTATTCTGTACTTTGTGTAGTTTTATATCTATAGAACCAGTTTTCTAGATGATGTGAAACTTGCTAACATTCTTTAGTGCAGATTATGATCTCAGAGTATAAGGATGCTGTCTGTATATCTGTCTGTATGTCACACATTTTTATATATCAAATTTTGATAAAACTTGCTTAGGATATTCTTTAGAACAATTTAGGAGTGCAATCTAGGGATATAGAGTCTGTTTGTTTATCTGTCCGACCCTCTCCCTGTATTAATAATTATGTAGTCATTTAGCAGATGCTTTTATCTAAAACGACTTCCAGAGACTGGGGGCGAACTATGCATCAGAATGATTATTATGACAAAATTGATACAGTATAAAAGAAACACATATCCAACCAAGACAAAATCGTGAAGAGACTACATTGCAATGTTAGCACTGCTTACGACACAAAATTTGTAGTTCTAAAATCTACATTTCATTTAGTACAAATTAAAAACCACACATAGTTTTGGTTTTTAGTGATCAGGCTCGATGGTAAAGTTCTTAAAGCTGCCATTTATAGGAATTAATCTGAGCAAAATTAATACTGCCCTTTTTATGTTCCCTTAGACTGGACTCAGTGTGTTTTCAAGTTCCAGTCTCAAGATGGTTCCAGTCTCATCATTTTGTCTTGTGAAAGTACTGCTAACCAAGGGAAGACTGATGCATTACTTATTAACAGAGGGAAAGACTTTCAAGTGCTTAACTACAACCTTCCTACCCAGCACAGCATGTCTGTCCACTCTGGGATCATGCATTGGAAAAAAAAATATCCTCATCATGGGCCCTCCTGGAGCCGGAAAAACAACTGTAGGGAGAATTATTGGCCACAGATTGGGACGCTCTGTCATAGATGTAGATGATGACATTCTTGAGAAGGCATGGGATATGACTGTAGCAGAAAAACTGTCAGAAGTTGGTGGGGAGCAGTTTTTAGAAGAAGAAGGCAAAGCCCTTTTAAACTTTACAATTTCTGGGAGTGTCATTTCATTGACTGGGTCCAATCCAATACACTCTAGGAGCATGGAACATGTGAAACAGAATGGAATAGCGGTATATCTTGATGTGTGTACAGAAGACATCATTGAGAGACTTGAGAGAATGAAAGTTGATAGAATTGTTGGGCAAGGCCCAGAAGTTTCAATGAGGGACATTTTACGATACAGACAGCAATTTTACAAAAAGTGGTGTGATACACGGGTGCTGTGTGGCGCTGGTGACACAGCAGAGAAAATAGCAGATAAAGTACTTGAAGCAGTAAAGAGATACCAAGACTCAGAATCGGAGACCTTTGTTTCAACCAGAGGCACACTATCAAGGAACAGTGGATCAAATACTGGCAAGAAGTTCTTCAGTGATGTTATTGTTGAGGGTCTGGCCCCAGATGGAGGGCTGTATGTGCCCCTGAATGGTCTTCCGAAGCTCACTTCCAGTGAGTGGCAGAGGCTGGTGAATATGTCTTTTCCTGAAAGAGCTCAAGTGCTACTGGAAAGATGCATACACCCTGCTGATGTACCTCCTGCACATCTGCTTGAGATAGTCGAACGGGCTTATGGGGAAAACTTTGCTTGCTCAAGGATTGCTCCAGTTCGACACCTGATGCACAACCAGTATGTTGTGGAGTTGTTTCATGGGCCCACTGCTTCTTTTAAAGATTTGTCTCTGCAGCTGATGCCTCAGCTTTTTGCATACTGCATACCTCGAACGTGCAATTATTTAGTCTTGGTGGCAACCTCTGGAGATACAGGTAGTGCAGTTCTTGAAGGTTTCAAGAATCTTAGTGACATTGATAAGCAGAGGATCACTGTGCTGGCATTCTTCCCTGAAAAAGGTATAAGTTCAGTTCAGAAGATGCAGATGACAAGATATGTTGAGGGAAATGTAAAAGCAGTGGGTGTCAACTCTGACTTTGACTTTTGTCAAAGAGCAATCAAAAAGATGTTCACTAACTCTGAGCTGACAGGTTTTCTTGCAGTTGAATATGGTACAGCCTTGAGTACCGCAAACTCCATAAATTGGGCACGTCTGCTCCCACAGGTGGTTTACCATTCTTCAGCATACTTTGATCTCATCAGCCAAGGTGTCCTTTCGTTCGGAGATCCCATAGATGTTTGTATCCCTACCGGTAACTTTGGAAATGTTTTGGCAGCTGTGTACGCAAAACGGATGGGAATTCCTATCAGAAAGCTAATCTGTGCTTCAAATCAAAATAACATTCTTACTGACTTCCTAAGGACAGGGGAGTATGATCTTAATGGTAGACGTCTTCTAATCTCAGTTTCTCCTTCGATAGATATTCTGAAGTCATCTAACCTTGAAAGATATCTGTACCTCATCTCAAACGGTGACTGGCAGCTGGTGAGGGATCTATACTCACAGCTGGAAAGGCAGAATCTTTTTCGGGTGCCGGGGTCTTTACTCGAGAGAATTCAGCAGGATTTCCTGGCAGGCTGGTGCTCTGAGGAGGAGTGTTTAGCCACTATCCAGTCTGTGCACTCTGCCACAGGATACATTCTGGACCCCCACACAGCTGTTGCCAAAGTTGTAGCAGACCGTCTGCAAGACGGGACGTGTCCAGTTGTCATTGCCTCTACAGCTCATTACGCCAAGTTTGCACCTGCTGTTCTAAAAGCTTTAAAGTTTAAGGAAGTAACTGAGAATACACTACATCAGCTTCAGCTGCTCCATTCGTTGGGTTCACTGCCTCCTGTTCATAACACTTTGCTAGAGTCTCTGAAAGAAGACAAACAGAAGCACAAGATATGTGAAGCAGACCACAGTGCTCTCATCCACCAAGTAGAAACTTTCATTCAGGATAAGTTCATGAAAGTATTGTAAACATTGAACAATAAATGAACAAGACTCACATTGATGCTTTAGGAAATCCAAAGAACAGTCAGACAAGACTATAAAGTACAAAGTACAATACAGTGCATGTGATTAACTTGCTGAACTTACAAAACAACAATAGGCTTGTGCATCTTTAATATGCATCTTCCTTCACTAGAGCTGAGCATGGGTTAAGCCTTCATGATACCACCAGGAGTACACTGCATCTAAATGAAATGTGACACATTAAAATCCTTTTTTATTTTATAAATGTTATGCTTAACCTCCTATTCCTGTATGGAGTAGCAGGGGTATGGTGTCACTACAGCTAAGTTGGACTTCATCTTAATTAAAATGGGCTGTCAAAAAAGCCTACATAATTTAAATTGGTATAATTAACAGATTTATGGGACAGGCAAATAGAACAAAAAAGCGTTTCACAAGATCAAAGAACCATAACACTGAAAGTAATGAAATAAAGAAAAAACACAACATTTAAGTCATTGGCATAAGAATTGCTCAGGCTGTTCATTCCCCTTGGTCTCTTTAAAGTAGAGACAACTATTGTGGTTGTACTGTAGCGTGAATTTATGCCCATGGGGGCAGGTTGAGACCACTAATTTAAACTACTTTCACTTGTGGCCTGAGCCAAATTCTTCCACTTGCTACATAGGTGAAAATAAGCCTGCTATAACACCTAAGCCCACAAGAGGTTGTAATTTAATGAATGTAATACAAACTGCTTTCATCCCCACTCTGCATGTGTGTGTCATATTCAGGTATCATACATTTTAATAAACAGAATGCCTTGCATCCAGTGATAGCAGATGTCCTTGACCAGTGGTAATGCAGTTAACAACAAATTTGGTGGCTTTGTATATGGTTTGATTTTAGTATTCTGAGCTACCTGATTAATGTTCACATTGGATCTTCATTTCATGGAATTGGTTATTTTTGTGGGTGCATGGATTTGTGCCATTAGTAAGTAAGTAAAAAGCTTAATGATGCATTGAAATGATTGAAAACATACGGAGGCTTGTAACTAATACAATAGAGCAGAACGAAAATAGAAGCTGCCAAAGTACATTAAACCAAAGAGAGTATTGAATTGAGGTGACAGTCAATAACACAAATCCACCACAGGATGGCATGATCGTTTCTGTTAAGCTATGTGTTTCAGAATGGTCTCGTATGCCTGATTAATTACGTTAAATTTAAAATTATAGGCTAGACAGGTCCCAGGATCTTTCATTACACAAATGAATAAAGAAGACTAGTTAAAATTGTTGTATATTTTAATTTTATAAAGTAACAGGAAAAATCAATCTACAGCCCAAGTGTACAGATGCATCATCTTTTATGGAGTTACATTTTCCAATGTAATCCAATACACTTTATAATTTATACATTTATGTACAATTTACTTAATAATGTATTATCCATTTGTGCAGTATAATTCTGCATTGCTTTTGTATTTCAACCAAATTTTAATTAGCTTTTTTTTTTCTATATTCTGAAATAACGTGATTTTTTTTTTTCCTTGTTCCATTAACAACATAAGTTACCAAGCTTTGAAAACCAAGCCCTTGGTTAAAAATGCAGATTCGGATTAGATCTCTAATGGTAGAAAATCGTTTTTTCAATACTGCAGTTATACTATCGTATCTATTATTTTTTTTCCCATTCAAGGACGTTCCCAATTGAAGGGACATGGGCCAATTATCATGTAGATCTCTCTTGTTCATTTTTTTTGTTGGACAATGGCTTATTTTCCCACCTGAGATTGCCTTCGAACTGATATTTTCTTGTGGTCTGTATCAGCACTCCTTGTTCACCTGTTAGAGTTAACAGTGCCATGGTAGGATTCTGTGGAGGAGGCGTTTCAAATGTAGAAACTTCGGTAATCTCAACTAGCTGCTGAAGCAGAACAGCGCGGATGGAAAGTCCAGGTTCAACTGGCTCTGCTTAAGATGAAGTTTGTGGTTGAGGACCTCAGCACAGTAGAAAGAAAGCAACATCGATGGAAAGGAAGGTAAGTAAGCTGGGCTTAGCTGAGTGGGGGATGGAGGGGGGTGATGCTAGGATGCCAGAATCCCTGTCAAGCCCTCTTAAGGTGTATTGGGCTAGTCGACAAAACACAGAGGATGGAAGGTGCCCACTTGAAGACCCCAGAGAAGTACTCTACTCAGCTCAGTCCAGATGGTTGTTATGCTGATCCGATAGGGAGGCTGCACTGTGGTTGATCCCTGGAGCCAGCATTACAGCTCTTGTATTTGCTGATGCACCAGGGAGGCAAAATAGACTGATTCCTGGAGCCAGCATTACACTTCAGCCATCAACACCAGGCAGAAGGATATCTACATCATTAGATGGAAGGAAATGCAGATGGGTCACATTAGTTTACAGTAAAAGAAGCCATGTCTTAGTTGGTGCTTTATTTAATTTTATGCAGAGTTCCAGTTTGCAAATACTGTTCCCGAAAATAATAATGCTATTGATTTTCACAATATGAAGGCGCTTTGGTATGGATCCTTTTGTTACAGTCACATCTTTAAATATCTGCACAATATTAAGATACCATGGCCATTAAGATACTTGGCTACTTGAGACACTGCTGAAAAAAATATTCACCAGAGAGGCTCCAGATGATGAGCAGCAATATTCTAGGATTAACACCTTGGGTTCATAGTGACACGGTAGCAGATGTCTATGTTACTTCATAAGCTCCTCAATCTTGCAACATGTCTATACCAGGAGGCTTTGAGTGTTCACATGGAAATGATGCATTCATCTGTTGAAAATGTTCTTGTTTTATGTAGTCTGTCTGATTCCACGATTTAAGCCAGCTTCCTCTTTTGCACCCAGGAACTCGAGAGCGATGTCAGCGAGCCACCAACCTCTGGAGATGTCGGCTTTTTTCAGCTCACTGGGTGTCTAGCCTCTCTAACCCACAGGACCGTCGGAGACAATGCAACACTCCCTTTGGAATCCCCACTGAAAACTGGCAACCGCACAACCTGCGCTGTATGACTCACACCCTGCACACCACGCCGCTGTGCTTTTACCAGTTAAGCCACTGGGAGACCCTGTTTAAAACTTTTTTAAGAGAATATTGTGTGTTTCATCAAAGCAGCTATTTTTTAAAATGTATTTCAAAGCAGCAGACAAATTGGGTGTTCTCATCAATACAATATATCTGAAATAAAGTTATGTATGCAAGTTTATACATGTCATAGTTTTTTTTTTTTTTACCCCCTTTTTCTCCCAATTTGAAAGAGCCAGTTATTTTAGGCTCAGCTCACCGCTGCCACCCCCGCGCTGATTCGGGAGTAGGCGAAGGCGAACACATGCTGTCCTCCGAAGCGTGTGCCATCAGCCGATTGCTTCTTTTCACTCTGCAGGCCCACCATGTAGCCTCCTCAGAGCTACAGCGTTGGAGGACAACGCAGCTCTGGGCATCTTACAGGCAAGCCTGCAGGCGCCTGGCCAGTCCACAGGGGTCGCTGGTGCGCGCTGAGCTGACGCTCGGCCAATTGTGCGTCGCCCCTTTGGAGCTCTCCTTATGTTTTGTGCTGCGTATTAATGTGGGTTTCTTGCTGAAGAACTATAATGGATTTAAAATAAATAAATAAATAAATAAATAACCCTTTTGCCATCCACTGTGCATCTTCCATCCACCACAGCTTGTAAAGTCATTGGTGCAACCGGAATCTAATAAATCAGATGTAAACATGAAATAACTGTTTCTTCTTAAGGGAACGTGGGTGGCTTTGTAATTTCACTAAACACATTCATAACAGTCCCTAGTTACTGAAAAGAAATCTGCTGAAGGCACAGTGTGTTTTCTTTTTAAAAAGGAAAGAAAAAAAACAAATTGAAACTTAATTTGCGGGGCTGTCAACACACACACAAGTAGCACACTGGTGGACTGATGTTATAAAAATGAATAGATTTATATGAAGGTACTGTACAGTAATTTGCAAAATAACTAACTTTTTTGTAATGCTTTATTAAAGACATGTTTATACGCACCAGTTGTCTAATGCTGCAAGGTGATCAATGTCCTCATGTTAATTTGAACAAGGCACTTTTGTTTACTGAAAGGTCTTTCGAACCTAAGGTTTTCTAAAGAGCATTTGCTCTGCCCACTGCCTATCAATGTCAGATCAATTCCAGGAAAACAGCTGAGCTTGCTGGAGTTACCACAGTTCATCTGAATGCAGATTGCACTCAGTGATACAGCACTAGAAAAGGGAAGGCTGGATAGGAGGTATTCAGAATGATTGAGTAAGCCACCTAGCTGGGTATGGTTTACTGATGTAAAACACTCAAGACGTTTAATAGAAGGTGAATAACAATGTTGTGAGCATTCGTGTGTATGCAGGCACATAAACAGAGATTAAAGAACTGGACTCCTGCAGAGGTCACAGGGAAGGTTTGCAGTGTTGTGTTTGTAGCGTCACAGAGCTGGGATTCTGTAATGGTGTGTGGCAGATTGGGATGTATGGCATCTTGCTTTTCATCAATAACATTTTTATTTAGAAAATTCAGCTACTTTCTTCCCCTCGTTGATAACTTCTCGCTCGATGTCCCACAAGTATTTATTTACGGTAAAATGTGTTCTTATCTGTGAGATCTTATTTTTTTTGAAAGAAGGTTTGGTGTTCTTTATTTTCCCATGTTGCATCATGCACACTGCTGTTTCAGCGCTGTTAAGATTCTCACTCCTCCATCATCATATATCTCAGGTACAGTACAATTTGTTAGATCTGTTTTTCATTATCACGGTTTTAAAGCTGCTGTTATTAGGGTGATATTCACAACTGCTGAATGCCCGAAGGGTACTTCCTATTAAAATAAATGTCTAAAACTTTTTGCACTACATCGAAGTTCTTGAATTGATGGAAGTGCCTTCTAGACTTTGTAGAATGTAAAATTGTACATTGTAAATTGAGGATGGAAATTACAGCAGCTATGGCCAAGCATGGTAAAAAAATTGGTAAAATCAGGGAAATGCATCTGTAAGCCACAACATAAGTAGGTGTATGAGGAAATAAACCAATGGTGAGTGGATAATGATACCTTGCCGAAGGCTGTTTCTACAGTTTTAGCAAGGGCAGCATGTTATCAAATTACACACTGATAACTGTTAACTTTAAAAAGTGAATTGTGTAGGACGTGATCTGCATTGCACAGGCACCTGCCAACAGTAGAATCTCTGACTGACTGTTTTGAAAGTGTATGTCTGTGACAGTTTCATCAAAATGATTGACAGGCCCCTTGAAAGTACAAGTCGGTGTCAGTATCATTCTGGGGCTGGAGACTGATTTGTGCTGAGGGTTAAAAAAAGTAAAGACTTTATGATGCCTGGTTTATTTCAGGATATACCAATTCTGTACTAAATCAGTGTATTGTAGGATTTCCCTATAGAAGAAAGTGGGGCAATCAATTCTCTGTTGCATAGGATAGTATAAGCTTGAGAAAAGCATGGGCATGCTGTATGGTAAAGTACCAATGCTTTGAGATATTGGCTTCATACTTGATACGCATTTGCATTCTGTGATTCGTTAGGTCAAGCTTGAGTGTGGCTGTCACAGTACAAGCACATTTAGCTTTTATTTTAGCTGCTGTGTTATGTAATGTACTGCCGTTGCAGACTCTGGTTCCTGTCGGTTGATGAGATGAGCTCGAAAGCTCTATAATTAAGAATGTAGATGAGCCCGGCTCTCTTGCAGAGTGGTTAAGATGCTAGTATTCAGTGCCAGGTTGCCATTTTGTTATTGTACATGACCGCTGCTACAATGTCAAAGCCTCATATCTCAAAAACCTTGAGGTAGTAACTTCATATTTTCAGGGTTTTATTGACTGATGCTAAACCAGCCATTAATGTTTGGGACACAATTGTATTCTTGACTTTCTTAGTTAAGTTCCATTGCCGGTGCTGTCCATTAAAATGAACTGTTTCAAGGCCACATTCTTTTATCCTCTGATGGTATTACCAATGCAGGCCACTCATTTTCAGGCAGCATCTTTTCGAGCTGTATTCTATGATTCTCTCACTAAAGTTCCATTATAGGGGGTGTCCAGTGGAAATCTTTTCACTGCCACAGCCTCTGACCATATCAATGATACAGATTTTTTTTTTTTACCATTTCCATATTACTTCATGTTTACAAACTAGTCGATCTGATATTACATACCCTTTAGATAACACCACTGGGAATGTTTTATTTTTGCTCCCATTTCTATTTTTTTATTTTATTTTATTTTATTTTGTTTGTATTTCTTTTAAACAAAATGGTGGAAATCAAAGCTGCTATGTCCCTCAATCAAATTGCATTTTATAATCATTTTTTGTGTAATTCGTCTATAGTTTATCAAAAAGCTGATCTTGTTGACAACGTTGTTTACATTCCCTACAGGTAGGTGTAACTGCAGGGACACAAAACCCAACTATGAGATGGTTCTGAATGTGTAATGTGCTGTTATTAATCACAAATTTAAAGTAATAGCCATGGCTTTTTTTCTATAACAAAATCTCATTATACTACTTTTCATTAGCATAACAATATAGATGGGATAGAATTGAAACCCTCCCTGCATGGATGTTGTGATAATTAAACACCAGGTGCAGCTTCAGCAACTGTGAAGAGAAGCAAGCCCCAGCTATCTTTAGTGTTGTCATGGCTGTGATTGTGCAAGCCGGTGCATGATATTCAAAAGCACAAGAAACAGTACTGTGCTTTGAACTGGCTTTTTTTGTTGTTTTGTTTTTGTGACGTGTTAAACTGTGGTAAACATGTTGCATGCATTGTTCTTTTCAGCATTTCACATGGTTGCAACACAGTGGTAAGACATAATAAACACCATCAGCATGAGCTGCAGTCCTTTTAATTAAATCAATGCAGCAGGGCAACCTGTGAGAAATGACATTTAACAATTCAGCAAGTGAGCAGTGAAATTAATCTCAGTAGGGTGCCAAGCTCACAATAGCATGCCAGCGTCAACTCATTAGAAAAGTCGGATTGCCTTAAATGTAACTTTACAGTGCAATTACACTTAGGTTGCTTTTTTTCTTCCCATTCTATATTTGTACTGCATAATAAGAAAAGGGATGGATGTTTTGGTATTCTGTGCTGGGACCAGATCCCTTTCAGCTGCTTACTTCACAGGGTAATCCTTTGAGTTTTCATTTGCAAGCAGGCTCTGTCACCATGCTCAGTCATGAATGCAAGGCTTCTTGGGGAGAATATTGACTCGACTGTTCATTTGTATACTGTACATATGCCCGATCTGCCTCTGGTACTGGTAATTTGAACTGGAGTGGGGTAGGGGAGCAGTAATTTAACAAATTAATTCTAAATAAATATGCACAGCCAATTTATTATAGCATCAATACATACTATTTAAAATACACAATCATGGGGATCTCCTTGTGGCTCATCTAGTTGAAGTGCTGCCACGGGGAGCGCAGGGTGAGTCACACAGCTTGGACAGTGTGAGTTTGTGTCCAAGCTGTGCAAAGAGGCTGAACTTTGCTGGGGACTCCGAAGGGGGCGTCACCTTGGCTCTGACACTCCCAGGGGTGGGGGATGGGAAACTGGCAGGGACTTATTCTCCTCATTGCTCAACAGCGAACTCTACTGGTCAGACACCAAGCACATTCAGAGTGGATAAGAAGCAGGGCTGATCTCTCTTTTGAAATCGGTAGCCTGCCCACCTCTGCTCTGCTGTGAGATTGGAGGACGTTCATTACTGCTGAGAATGTCTGTGCTGTATGGGGACTCACTGCGGTGAGGAGAAAAAACATAATTGAACATTTCAAATTGGGGAAAAATAAATACAAATAATAACTGGTCACTCTTAAAAAACAAACAAAACAAAAAAATTTGATCATAAGACATGCAGAAATACTGTCAATGATATATTTATCATTATATTACTCTGCTTTAAGATGATTGTACAGTTTTTGGACCATTATCAAACTAGGACTTTTAAAAAAAAAAAAGTCATGGGAGATTTATTTTTCAAGCTGTGCTCCAGTCCATAACTAAAGCAGTACAGTACACCTGACAGCGATGGAATCTGATTAAAAAGGGTCTTCAGCAGTAATGGCTGAGAACCTGTGGTATGAAGAAAGCTGCATGGCAGCTGTTCTCATGCAGCTAACACCCTTCATTCTGCGATGCATCTTGCCTAGCTCGAATGAGCAGAGATAATTGCATTTTCCAGCTTTTCTCCTGATTTATTTAATGCCTGTAACAAAACAAAGGGCTATGTTCTCCAAGCTCTTTGCTCCAAATTGGCATAAGCACTTTTTATTTTCAAAAAGGAAATTCACAGGAATCTTGGGACAAACACGTATAGAATTAAACAGTGCTTGAAACGTATCTGGAACAAAGCTTATACTTCTCCTTACAGAATATGTAAACAGAGTGAATCAGAAATATATGATGGGCTGGAAACCAGTTCAGAAATTAATGAATGGGGTATCAGATACCAGCATTTAGAAATTACCAGACAACACATTGGATTTCAGGGCTTCTAAATTTCTCTAAGTTGTTTTACGCACTGCACTTTTTGCTAAGGAAGCACAGATTGTAGAGACTGATTTAGAATCCTACTGTAGCCTCAACAACAGCGAAACCAGAATGGCAGACTGCTTTGCATAGCCCCACCAGGGCTACTGTCTATAGTGACCCCACTACATATTATCATAGTCCCTTGAGTGGTCATTATTAGGCTTTTAGATTGTATCTGCTTGCCTTAGTCACAGGGTCATGTGAGACAAGACAAATGGTTTTTCTGTTGTTAACAGATACTATTTTCTCACCAATATATTTTAATCATCTACAGTAGGAGCTGAAGCATATGATGTGGCACTTGATCAGCTGCGCAGTGTATATGACCTAAAGGCAGACTGATAACGACTACAGACACTTTTACATCAATAAACAGCAATCTCTCTTTCCTGCGTTCACCTGATGAAGAGACCCTGAGGTCTCAAAAGCTTGTGATTAATTATTTAGTCCAATAAAAGATATCACATCTCCTTCTCTTTGTCTATTAGGGAACTAAAATACTTACAAATATATATTTAATATTAAAAGGTAAGACAAATAATCACTAATTAAATATACATTAGTTTGTTTCTATATAATCAGATTGTTACTGATTGATGCACAATAATTGTGTAAACAAGGGAAACCCAGGGACCAGATTGTTTTGAGTAATTAAAACATTTTATTTCATTCATACCAAACAACTTCAGCTTTTTCAATGGTAATTTTCAATAGTAATTACAGAAAACACGTCTACATTTAATTATTATTGATGGGACAATAATGCTTAATAATAACTGTCGGTCCAGCCCAGCTTCATGGATTGAGTTTAATCTACAACACGCCAAAGACTTTACAGCAAAAACAGCACAAGTCCCACAAGTTTGAGCCCTAGCCATGTGTTCAATTCGCACCATTTCTAAGGTTTCTCTAGTAATTTTCTGGCATGAATTGAATCGATATCTCTCAATTAGCCTGGAAGTCATATTTGGAGATTCTCTTGGGCCCCTGTTGTGTTGAACAAGATGTAAGATACAATGTGGCAGGCTGGCAAGTGGATAGAGGCCCAGAGACAGTCTGTAGTTCAAAAAAATAACTGTTTTATTATAAATAAACACAAAAATGAAAGGGCACAAGGGCCAAAATAAAGGGATTTAAACACAAATAAAGCAAGACAAAAAGCAAAAATAACAATTTCCAGGCTGGGCAATGCCTTCACTGGATTCAAACATTCAAACATAAAAACAAAACACCAACCTGCTTCCTCAGCTCCCTCCTCCCCCAAATGAGAAGCAGAGGCCTCCTTTTATGTCAGGTGGCTGGGTGCTGATTGATCGTTAATTAACCTAATCAACTAATCAACCCCAGCCACCTGAAGATAATAAACCCAGGCAAGTAGGGGAAATTAACCCCATCCCTGCCAATTTAAAAAGGGCAGAGCTTTGCTCTGCCACATGCAGATGTAGGATTCAGTAGTTTGTCAATTATTCCTGCCCATTTCCCAGGATAATTGAGAAGATTTCTGTATGAGTGCTGCTGTCTTGCACCCATTTCTTCGTGTACTATAGAATACTACAACTAAATAAAACAATACAGAAACATAGCGTCAATATGGTAAAAGACAGTACAGTATGATGAAAGAAAAGGGATTTTTTAATTACTTTATAAAGGTAAATCTACCTCTTACAGTGCCGTTGTGAACATACTTTAGTATGTAAGTCAAAACTAAAATTACAGCTCTAGCCCGTTGCCATATGAAAGAATATGATAGAAAGAACTATATGATACTTTTGGCATTTTCCTAGGAGTTAGTTTGTGAAAAAAGGTAGCAAGCAATTCTTGTATGGAATCAATACTTGATCACTAGAGACAAGACTTTTGTCGACTGTTTCTTTGTCAGTGCCCTTATCATTACTGCTCTAAAGTAAAAAATATTTGATTTTAAAGAGTTAATTGTAACTGTAGGTGACATACTTTACCAACAGATTAAATGAAAGTACATTCGTTTTCATGTAATGGTTGCTCGCTATCAAAGTGACCAGATAATCCTGGTGTACAAGATAATGTTCCTGAAATACATGCCAGTGGAAAGACTGACAGGGCTCATGCTTTTATTGCAGAAAGCCTTCTGGCATATCATTGGAAGACCAGCCAGACAATGTGTAGAGTCATCCATTGTAATTCCTCTGTGGTTTCTGGTTAGATTTGCACATATTTATCTTTAACTCTGCTTAAAATGACAAATGCTAATGATACATATAGCAAATCTTGAAACCTCAATTCTGAGATACTTTCAAAGGGGGTAGAAACAAAGGCATTCTATCTAAAACTTCTGACTCAGAATCTAAAAAAGCTTGATCTAAAGGCAAATCCGGTTCTTGAAAGATCTCTATATGAAAAGAAAAAAGTTTCATGAAACAGCAACACAATAATCGTTAAATTCTGAGACTGCTCTTCTCACATGGATCATTTTCCACCTTCCCAGCTCTGATACTTTGTTCTTTTTCAGTAGAAAGTATTATGCAGGGTCTTTGTAAGTCACAGCTTGTGTTATTTGAGCTGAGATTGATTTGTTCCTGGGTCCTTTATGTAAGACTGGTGTCTTCATTAGTGAAGGGAAATCTCCATGCAAAAGATTTCTTAAATCTCCTTGCCAATCCTTCCCATAGGGACTACGGAATGAATACCTGTAGGAAGAGTACAGATCAGCAGCATCATTTTCCTTTAAATCACTATAAAAGACAAATAAGTAGCTTCTTGCCTCAAAGCCCATCTACGCTACTATCTTCAAATACCCTAGAAGAAATCTCTCTTTGCCTAAGTTTTTGGGATTCACAAGTTTTATCTTGTAAACCCATGCTAAAGAAATGTAATAGTTTTCTTATGCTGCATGTTTTTAGTCTGCGGCATGTTGTTGCTTTGCAATAAATCATGTAACCAGTAAGGGATATTTCTTACCTACTGTACATTGCCATTCACAAAATGGTAAATACTGTAAAGTTTAAGTCAGGACATGCATACACTAGATTATTTAGTAAAGCTTAGCCTAAACAACATTATACATCTTTTCACACTACATTCTTTGGCCTTGCCTTTTGAGGTGCCCCTGCCCATAAATTATGTCGCAAATAAGTGGAGAGGCCAGCTGTAGGGAAGCCATGAGCAGGGGGACAGGATAACTACTCTCCCCATGAGACAAAGCCAAAAAGCAGGTGGAGGCTAGGGAGGAGGAAACGAACTCTGATGTACAGTAGGGACATAATGGATTGAGGTAAGATATAAATCATTTCCTTGCGAATCATTGGACATATTGTTTATTGAAAGAGAAATGACCAATAAGATACTAGCAGTTCAACTGAACGATTTTTTCTGAGTACTCAAAATGCCTAAAATATGCTTGATGTTTACATGGTTTGATCTAAGGTTAAAAGAGAGTTCTCTGTCTGAACCACCGCATTGCTTAAAATACCGCATGATTTCAATTAAAGATGTTAGGGTTACAGTTAAAAGGGATTTAGCAATTTAGATAATTATATTCATATATTTTCCATTGCATGGACATCAAGTCACTATATAGGTCTCAAATGTGTACTCCCGAGTGGCACATCCAGTAAAAGTGTTTCTCATGCAGTGCAGGATGCGCCCTATAGCCTGGGATCGCAGGTTCAAATCCAGGATATGTCACTGCCGACCGTGACTGGGGGTTCCTGGGAGACGGCACACAATTGGCAGAGCGCCATCCGGGTAGGGAGCACTTAGGTTGGCAGGGAAATCCACGGTTCATTGCACACTACCGACCCCTGTGGCTGATAGGGTGCCTGTGGTTCTGTAGTGGAGCCATCAGATCTGTGTTGTCCTCCAGCATTATAGATGTGATGGCCTCACTGTCATCCGCAGTATGAAAAATGACAGATTGGCAGGAACACGTTTTGGAGGACTCGTGTTCCAGCCTCCACTAGGGGGTTGCAGTGGTGAACCAGGATAGAAATAATAACTGGGCATTCCAAATTGGGGAGAAAACCAGGGTAAAACCATTGGAGATGACTACATTAAAGTAAAAAAAAAAAAAAAAAAAAAACATTTTAGAATTAGATCTGGTTCTGCACTTGGTTAAAGAAATAATTGTTTGCAGAGTCTTGCAATTTCAAGGTAGTTTCATCTGGCATGTGAAATTGGTCCCACCCCTTCGCACACTTCTATCCTGCCAGTACCCAACCAGCTGATTCTGCTAATGATTAACAGGCTTTGCAGCCAGTAGGTTGCTTGACCTCAAAGACACTGAAAGGTGAAATGACCTAGGAGGTGTCAGATATGTTGAGTCTCACTCATTTGAGGAATTTTTTTTGTTGTCAATTTTAGCAGTCTCTCCATTCTTTAATGAAGTGTTCCCAAATCTTGCTCCTAAGTTCATTTGAATTGTCTGACCTTGGAATCTCTGAAGTGTAAGTGTAACAGATACGCTGGGAGAACAGCCAAGCAAACTGAGAACTTTCTTTTACCTAGGGTAGTTCCAGATGTCATGCTTTAAAATGAAAATACATGTTTGCGATATCAAAGTTCCTGCCTATCCAGCTATACATAAATAATAAGAGAATGCTAGTTGGCAGTGGAACATTGCAGTGCATCTAACACATGTGACTCATTGCTGTTACTGTTAAGTTATTCAGAAATGATTATGAATTAGAAGTCTCAGGCTGCAGTGAGCCTATCTCTGATACAATTGTATCTTTTGATACCATTTATTCCTGCTGGGGCCAAATCAGGAATTCTTGGTGTTTGCACAACTCCACTGGCATTGATGTAATTAGTTTACATCAGTGCCAGTGGAGTTCCCTGTCTAGTAAAGAATATTTTAGTATCTATCAGTACCATCACTACATATGCATCATATAAAGCCACTGCTGGGCTACATAAATTAACCCTTCAAAGCAGATTACTGTAGACTTGTGCACCGAGTTTGGTATGAAAAGATGATGCTGAAAAAGCACCTCATGATCCAAGGTCATGCATCTCCCAGAGGATGCCCTCTTCAAGCTGTCCCAAAGAGGCGATGAGAAGGAGACTATGATTTCCAAAGGCAATGTTCTTCTTTCCTGGGCAAGCAGCCATTTATGTAATTGTAACAAGGTGGCAAACCAGCAGTGGTGCAGTGGAACTGGAACTTGCATAATAGGCAAGCTAAGTCACATGACTCCCATCTCCCACACACTGTTCCTCCTGATGCAATGAGAAGAGCATTGGGAAATTCTTCTATTACCAACTACTTCTTTAAGAAGGTTAAAAATGCTGACATAGACAACAGCAACAAAGCATCCACTACGACTGTGGACACAAACTCTAACAAAGCACCTCCCGGAATGGTAGTTAACCGTGGAGGCACAACAAGTAAAGCATTCAGACAAGATGAAGAAAGACACTGTGGAAATACTTGTAGAAAATAGATAAATGCATTCCCTATTGTATGTGTTACTAGAAGTGCAGTATACAAATGCAGTGTCAATTTATATGATGATTCTTGTTTAAGAAAATCAGTATTTCAGTGGCATTCTGGTACCTTCAGATACAGGACTACACCACTGAGAACCAGCGGCCGTGAGCTTCTTAACCGCAGCAAAAAAGAGCTATTCTTCTTTCCATAAGCAGTTCTAGAGCATTTAACCACCAGCAGGGGTCAGAATGTGCAATGGTTGTCCTTCAGACAGCAATGCCCATTACAAGGAAAATGCAAATAATCAACAGAAACTATAGGTAATGTGGATTGGCCATATGCTAATATTCCTTGCCTTTGCTGAATGCAATATATATATTATTATTATTAATCATGGATTATTTCAGGTTTACGAATACACAGTCACGGCTGACAGGAACACATACACTGTTGATTAACACATGGACGTTCATCTATACAAATCATGTACAAAGTACTTGCATTATAGTGCTTTAGAGGCCATCCAATAAAATGATCCAGAAAGGGTAAAGCCAAGTTCCGTTGCCGTGCCAGGCCAATGGTAGCGCTCAAGTTCTGTGTGTTTTAGGAATCTCCCTGTATATAATTATGTTGCTGGTTTACTAAAAATAAAATAAAAACATATCACCAGAAGGGATACACATGGTGGTGAGATCCTTTGAAAGAAATGGTAGTGCAGGTGCAATTCCTGTCCCCTCGCAAACTATGGAAATCGATTAGGAACAGTCCCAAAACTCGGTTCCCCTCAAGGGCATCTGGCATTCTTTAAGAAAGGCTATTTAGGCAGCCTGTTCGCTGACATGTTGTTTTGACATGAAATTTATTTATATCAGATGGAAATTACGTCAAATTACAGCTAGCTATACTGTTCGGTTATTCTTATTTAACTATAGATATAAAAATATATAGTGCAGGGTGCAGTGCAGTGGGTACAAGTTGATTCAATGTTTCTGTTGAAGATCTAGTTACTTCACATCGATCCTTAAGATAACAAACCAGAGTGCAAAGCTTGGAAGTATCAAACTTAGAAAGTCAAAACAAAGCTGTTAAATGAAAATCAATACCTGTACAAGAATGATCTGAAGACTGTTAATGTGAAGAAGAACTGATGAAGAAATACACTCTGCAATACTCAAAATATTGATTTGAATAAACATGTGAGTTTTTTAGATGTTTGGTGGGCTAGGTGGTCCAGCTGAGCTGACTGAGCTGACTGATATTTAATATTTTGTGATATTTACCTCTGGAGACCTGGGTTGGAAGCACCAAAGTCATATCAAAAAAATGACTGTGGCTTAGATCCAAGTAGCCTTGTGATTGTGTAAAAAAGAAACACAAAAATCTCTTCATTCGCAAAAAAAAGACAACATAATGTTGCAGCAAGTGGTACATGTTAGAAAGTGGTCCTTGTCATCCCCTGAAGCCACTGTGGTCTATTAACTAGATCTTAGCATTTTAGAAGCCATCCTCCATAGAACGTGACTGGCTGTGATGATCAGTGATGGTCACGTGATGTATGCTGCATCCGATAGAGAAAAAAATGTTACTGAATCTTGGAGACTGGAAACCAGCCTTTGAATTTTCTGTCTGGACTTGTTGGCCAGTAGCAGTTAATGAAGCAGAACAGATTCAACAACGCGTTTAATGGGGCATGACGTGCTTCAGTTGCCTGTTTAATATCCTGGAATTGATGCCATCCAGAACTAAGGCTTTATGAGTCATGCTCTGTTTCAAACTGGCAATTCCATCATGTATACTCTACTTAAAATTCTGCCTTTTGCAAGTATCAGTGGCTGGCTGATCCCGTTTCAACACTATCCTCTCTACATTAATATATTAACACTGTTTCTATTTCAAGCAGCATCTTGAGACTTTTGTTTGACACATTTCCCCTCAGTGGGTAACAACCAAGTTGCTTCACAATGTGCTTATTGCTTTAATATTAATAGCCAAGGCCCAATAGTGTTATCAAAAAGCATACATCCACAATGCATGATAATGATCATTATACTACAATATACATAATGTACTGTGCAATATTTGACCAACTCAGAGGAAATACTCCATAGACCTTTACAAAAATCACAATGAGATTTTGCCACCTCAGGTGGTACCAATAAGTGGAAATTCTGAGCTTGACACATGAACTAAGAGCGTAATGAGCGTACATTCAAAACACTCTGCTGCACTTTGAATTCACACTGAAAACACTCTGCTGCGCTTTTAATTCACGCTCAAAACACTCTGCTGCGCTTTGAAACAATGCAACACTTTGAATTTACACTCAAAACACTCTGCTGCACTTTGAAACACTGCAGCACTTTGAATTCACGCTCAAAACACTCTGCTGCGCTTTGAATTCACATTCCAAACACTCTGTTGCGCTTTTAATTCACACTCAAAACACTCTGCTGCGCTTTGAAACACTTTGCAGCACTTTGAATTCACATTCAAAACACTCTGCAGCGCTTTGAAACAATGCAGCACTTTGAATTCACACTCAAAACACTCTGCTGAGCTTTGAATTCACATTCAAAACACTCTGCTGCACTTTGAATTCACGCTCAAAACACTCTGCTGCGCTTTGAAACACTCTGCAGGACTTTGAATTCACATTCAAAACACTGCAGCACTATGAATTCACATTCCAAACACTCTGCTGCGATTTTAATTCACGCTCAAAACACTCTGCTGCGCTTTGAAACACTCTGCAGCACTTTGAACTCACATTCGAAACACTCTGCAGCGCTTTGAAACAATGCAGCACTTTGAATTCACATTCAAAACACTCTGCAGCACTTTGAAACAATGCAGCACTTTGAATTCACATTCAAAACACTGTGCTGCACTTTGAAACACTGCAGCACTTTGAATTCACGCTCAAAACACTCTGCTGCGCTTTGAAACACTCTGCAGCACTTTGAACTCACATTCGAAACACTCTGCAGCGCTTTGAAACAATGCAGCACTTTGAATTCACATTCAAAACACTCTGCAGCACTTTGAAACAATGCAGCACTTTGAATTCACATTCAAAACACTGTGCTGCACTTTGAAACACTGCAGCACTTTGAATTCACGCTCAAAACAATCTGCTGCACTTTGAATTCACATTCAAAACACTCTACTGCACTTTGAATTCACATTCAAAACAATGCAGCACTTTTAAGTCACATTCAAAACACTCTGCTGTGCTTTGAATTCACATTCAAAACACTCTACTGTACTTTGAATTCACATTCAAAACAATGCAGCACTTTTAATTCACATTCAAAACAAGCTGCAGCACTTTGAAACAATGCAGCACTTTGAATTCACGCTCAAAACACTCTGCTGTGCTTTGAATTCACGCTCAAAACACTCTGCAGCACTTTGAATTCATGCTCAAAACAATCTGCTGCACTTTGAATTCACTTTCAAAACAATGCAGCACTTTTAATTCACATTCAAAACACTCTGCTGTGCTTTGAATTCACATTCAAAACACTCTACTGTACTTTGAATTCACATTCAAAACAATGCAACACTTTTAATTATTCACATTCAAAACAATCTGCTGCACTTTGAATTCACACTCAGAACACTCTGCTGTGCTTTGAATTCACGCTCAAAACACTCTGCTGCGCTTTGAAACACTCTGCAGCACTTTGAATTCACATTCAAAACACTCTGCAGCACTTTGAAACACTGCAGCACTTAGAATTCATGCTCAAAACACTCTGCAGCACTTTCAATTATGCTCAAAACACTCTGCTGCACTTTGAATTCACATTCAAAACAATGCAGCACTTTTAATTCACATTCAAAACACTCTGCTGTGCTTTGAAACACTGCAGCACTTTGAATTCACACTCAAAACACTCTGCTGTGCTTTGAATTCACAATCCAAACACTCTGCTGTGCTTTTAATTCACACTCAAAACACTCTGCTGCAATTTGGATTCACATTCCAAACACTCTGCTGCGCTTTTAATTCACATTCAAAACACTCTGCTGCACTTTGAATTCACACTCAGAACACTCTGCTGCGCTTTGAATTCACATTCAAAACACTCTGCAGCGCTTTGAAACAATGCAGCACTTTGAATTCACATTCAAAACACTCTGCTGCACTTTGAAACACTGCAGCACTTTGAATTCATGCTCAAAACACTCTGCTGTGCTTTGAAACACTGCAGCACTTTGAATTCATGCTCAAAACACTCTGCTGTGCTTTGCATTCACATTCCAAACACTCTGCTGTGCTTTGAAAAACTGCAGCACTTTGAATCCACACTCAAAACACTCTGCTGTGCTTTTAATTCACACTCAAAACACTCTGCTGCGCTTTGAAACACTCTACTGCACTTTGAATTCACGCTCGAAACACTATGCTGCACTTTGAAACACTGCAGCACTTTGAATTCATGCTCAAAACACTCTGCTGCACTTTGAATTCACATTCAAAACACTCTACTGCACTTTGAATTCACATTCAAAACAATGCAGCACTTTGAATTCACATTCAAAACACTGCTGCGCTTTGAAACACTGCAGCACTTTGAATTCACGCTCAAACACTCTGCAGCGCTTTGAATTCACGCTCAAATCACTCTGCTGCACTTTGAAACACTGCAGAACTTTGAATTCATGCTCAAAACATTCTATAGCACTTTGAATTATGCTCAAAACACTCTGCTGCGCTTTGAAACACTGCACAACTTTGAATTCATGCTCAAAACACTCAGCAGCACTTTGAATTCACATTCCAAACACTCGGCTGCACTTTGAATTCACATTCAAAACACTCTGCTGTGCTTTGAAACACTGCAGCACTTTGAATTCACACTCATAACACTCTGCATCACTTTGAATTCACACTCAAAACACTCTACTGCACTTTGAATTCACATTCAAAACAATACTGCACTTTGAATTCACATTCCAAACACTCTGCAGCGCTTTGAAACACTGCAGCACTTTGAATTCACGCTCAAAACACTCTGCTGCACTTTGAATTCACATTCAAAACACTCTACTGCACTTTGAATTCACATTCAAAACACCGCAGCACTTTGAATTCACATTCAAAACACTCTGCTGCGCTTTGAAACACTGCAGCACTTTGAATTCATGCTCAACACACTCTGCAGCACTTTGAATTCACGCTCAAATCACTCTGCTGCACTTTGAAACACTGCAGAACTTTGAATTCATGCTCAAAAATTTCTATAGCACTTTGAATTATGCTCAAAACACTCTGCTGCGCTTTGAAACACTGCAGCACTTTGAATTCATGCTCAAAACACTCGACAGCACTTTGAATTCACTTTCCAAACACGCTGCTGCACTTTGAATTCACGCTCAAAACAATCTGCTGCACTTTGAAACACTCGCAGCACTTTGAATTCACATTCAAAACACTCTGCTGTGCTTTGAAACACGGCAGCACTTTGAATTCACGCTCATAACACTCTGCAGCACTTTGAATTCACACTCAAAACACTCTGCTGCACTTTGAATTCACATTCAAAACAATGCAGCACTTTGAGTTCACATTCCAAACACTCTGCAGCGCTTTGAAACACTGCAGCACTTTGAATTCACGCTCAAAACATTCTATAGCACTTTGAATTCATGCTCAAAACACTCTGCTGCACTTTGAAACACTGCAGCACTTTGAATTCACACTCAAAACACTCGTCAGCACTTTGAATTCACATTCCAAACACTCTGCTGCACTTTGAATTCATAATCAAAACACTCTGCTGCACTTTGAAACACTCGTAGCACTTTGAATTCACATTCAAAACACTCTGCTGCGCTTTGAAACACTGCAGCTCTTTGAATTCACGCTCATAACACTCTGCAGCACTTTGAATTCATGCTCAAAACACTGCTGCGCTTTGAATTCACATTCAAAACACTCTGCAGCACTTTGAATTCACATTTAAAACACTGCTGCACTTTGAATTAACATTCAAAACACTCTACTGCACTTTGAATTCACACTCATAACACTCTGCAGCACTTTGAATGCACACTCAAAACACTCTACTGCACTTTGAATTCACATTCAAAACAATGCAGCAGTTTGAATTCACATTTCAAACACTCTGCAGTGCTTTGAAACACTGCAGAAATTTGAATTCACGCTTAAAACACACTGCAGCACTTTGAATTTATGCTCAAAACACTCTGCTGCACTTTGAATTCACATTCAAAACACTCTACTGCACTTTGAATTCACATTCAAAACAATGCAGCACTTTGAATTCACATTTAAAACACTCTGCTGCACTTTGAAACACTGCAGCACTTTGAATTCATGCTCAAAACACTCTGCAGCACTTTGAATTCACGCTCAAATCACTCTGCTGCACTTTGAAACACTGCAGAACTTTGAATTCATGCTCAAAACATTCTATTGCACTTTGAATTCACGCTCAAAACACTCTGCTGCACTTTGAAACACTCGTAGCACTTTGAATTCACATTCAAAACACTCTGCTGCGCTTTGAAACACTGCAGCTCTTTGAATTTACGCTCATAACACTCTGCTGCGCTTTGAATTCACATTCAAAACACTCTGCAGCACTTTGAATTCACATTTATAACACTCTGCTGCACATTGAATTCACATTCAAAACACTCTGCTGCACTTTGAATTCACGTTCAAAACACTGCTGCACTTTGAATTCACATTCAAAACACTCTACTGCACTTTGAATTCACATTCAAAACACTCTGCAGCACTTTGAATTCACATTTAAAACACTCTCCCACACTTTGAATTCACATTCAAAACACTCTGCTGCACTTTGAATTCACGTTCAAAACACTCTGCTGCACTTTGAATTCACATTCAAAACACTCTGCAGCACTTTGAATTCACATTTAAAACACTCTGCTGCACTTTGAATTCACACTTTCAAAACACTCTGCTGCACTTTGAATTCACATTCAAAACACTCTGCTGCACTTTGAATTCACATTCAAAACACTCTGCAGCACTTTGAATTCACATTTAAAACACTCTCCTACACTTTGAATTAACATTCAAAACACTCTGCTGCACTTTGAATTCACATTCAAAACACTCTGCTGCACTTTGAATTCACATTTAAAACACTCTGCTGCACTTTGAATTAACATTCAAAACACTCTGCTGCACTTTGAATTCACGTTCAAAACACTACTGCACTTTGAATTCACATTCAAAACACTCTACTGCACTTTGAATTCACATTCAAAACACTCTGCTGCACTTTGAATTAACATTCAAAACACTCTGCTGCACTTTGAATTCACATTCAAAACACTCTACTGCACTTTGAATTCACATTCAAAACACTCTGCTGCACTTTGAATTAACATTTATAAACATGCAGAAAACGTGTGTGTAATAGTACTAATCTTAAATGTGGCTAAACGAGACGAAATATGAATGTCATTCTGTATTTGACTAAAAGTGTAGGGCAAATACTGTTTAGCTAACTAAACTATACATAAAAGAATGCAATTGTGCTTCAGGTTTGTTGTTGATATTATGTGCAATATCACAATCCAACCACGTGTAGAGTTCCAACTTTCAAGAAATATTGTTATTTATAACAGGAAATATCTAGATGCACTTAAAGAGAACAGTGGAGGAAAGGCTAATTTTCAGAGACAATGCCAACGTTTTTTCATTACATATGGCCAACTAATGTACAAACACAAACTACATAGAAAAGACAAAAACGATGGAATAGACACGTTCTATCAATATGTACAGGAGTATGTTAATAACAACTGGTATTTGTTCTAATATTAAACAGATTTTTTTCATTAACAACAAAGTTATATTAAACAAGATCACATATTCAAAACGTGTTGTACAGCAATACATTTTGTAATCTCTTGAGAATGAGTGTTGTTTTTGAAGCAAAATAACTTAAACCAGTATGCATGAAATAAAGTCACCCGTTAGCCATATATTCCAATTTATATATATTATCATTATTGTATAAATAACAGTATTGTTAATTTTATCATCTTTGAAAAACAACTGTCTGTAATAATTTTGCATACTATCGACCATCTAGCAAACCAAATAGTGTACACTACATGTACTAAGGCGGTGAAAGCAAAAAACTGAGATACGAAGTAAAATTGAATTTGGAACAACACGAAAATTCACAGCGACATAAAATAACATCGAAATAACTACAAAATGGAAATGAACTCACATGGTACATTTGACATCACCCGTTATTATATTGTAAATTGATGCTATTGTGTTTGAATCATAGTACTGGTTGTTTTTGTTTCTTGTAATGTATAAGTAAAACCTATATATATATATATATATATATATATATATATATATATATATATATATATATATATATATATATATATATATATACACACACACACACACATATATATATATATATATATATATATATATATATATATATATATATTTATAACTATATGTTACAATCTAAGTACATGGTCAATATAAACTATTTGCTTTGTATTTCAACTCTCTGTATTTTGATAGACAGTACGTTTGTACAGTTACAGTTTCTATTAGTACATTGCTCTGTTGGTTAATTCAGTTAGCTTTAGCTGAAAAACGTCTGGGGAAATACAAATGTAATAACATAACTGTAAAAATCTACATGAATGCTTTGAACTTAATGTACTGTAAAGTGTTATGCGGGTTAGAGTGTTTTGAAAGCAATAAATGCTTTGAATATAATGCACTGCTGTAGAGTGGAAAGTGACTAGTAGAGTGTTTTGAACGTACACTGAAAACAATAACACTTTATATTAAGGTGCTGTTTATTAAAGTTTTATAAATATATAATAGATGCTTAATAACTATGTTATAGAGTGTTAATAGAGCATTATAGATGGTTTAAATAAAAAAAGCCATAGATGGAATTATGTTTTTATATAGGGGACAGTCTATAGCCACTTATTGTACTTGGGATGTTTAAACATAATTCTGCCTATAGCTTTTGCATGGTTATAAACCATCTGTAATGCTTTATTAACACTCTATAACATAAGTATTAAGGATCTATTATATATTTATAAAACATTAATAAGCAGTGCCTTAATATAAAGTGTTACCCCCGTGTTTGTTTTTCTGTGTGAGTGTTTTGATTACAAGCATGGGTATTCAGGTTCGGGTAGCGATTGCGTTGCCACCACCGTTATCTACAGGGAGGTCTGGATGTGGTAGAGAGTGGAAGAGGGTAGAGGTTCAATAACTCGTCAGAAAAAAAGTTTATTCATTGATAATCTTTATAAGAAAGCATTTTAATACATAAAAACCAAATAGCATTTAAACACACTAATCACAATATCCACAAAAAATATAATATCTCCAAAGCTGTAGAATACCTTTATGAGAGGAATATGTAGTACAAACCACAGTAGCCAATGCTAGTGTATGGGTGTCATGATAAAACTAATAAATCTAATAGTATATAAACACATATTAATCACTGCAAACAAGCATAAGAGATAAAAAGAAATAAAGTAACCAAACAGCAAGCACTCTGTACAAACAATAAAATAACCACCACACTCAGTGATTTAAAGCAATACCTACAAACACATGCATGAAATCCCATGCACCTGCTAATCCCATATACTGCACTAGCTGCTCTCTATCTATCTAACACTCCCCTGGCTTTTCTAATTGACAGTCTGTAGCCACTGCATAAAGCACTAATGGCTAAATCAGAGAAGGTAAATATTAAACAGCTAACTGAATAGAGCAGTTAAAAAGGGGCAATGTTTACTTAGAGGGCTAGCTGTTAACACTACATGAAAAGATAGGGTCTTGCCTGAGTTAGTGTGCTGCACGTCCCCAACAATCAAGAGGTCCCCGTAGTCTGCTGCTCCTTTTTCTGGTATTTCACACAGCGGTGTGCATCTGAAGTGTTTCAATGCGGTACGCTATCTGTTGTACTTCCTTGCTATTACAGCCTTGTGGTGTTGTCCCATTTCACTTTGGTTACAGCTGTCATTCCGATTGTTATCTGGAACCATATGTTGATTCAGCTCACTCCAAACTCTGGTGTAGTATGCCTGTGCGTCCCCACTGATCTCCACCCGCTCGCTTCCTAACCTGCTCTTAAATACTTCTCCTGTCCCTCTTTAACAAGACAACAGTATTCAGTCAAGCATCCAAACAATACCTACAAAGCATTACCATTGTACACCAGCCCAGACATTACATACCACACCAGTAAAGGCATGAAGCAACAGACATGAATTTCAAGTTTCTACTAAAAAGGCCATAAACAGCATTTGCTGCGTGTGTGTGTGTGTGTGTGTGTGTGTGTGTGTGTGTGTGTGTGTGTGTGTGTGTGTATATATATATATATATATATTATATATATATATATATATATATATATATATATATATATATATATATATTTACAAATGTTAGTGCTATTTATTTAAGACAAAATGTAGAACCTACTTGTGGTATAAACAGAATGCTGAATGCTTGTTTGCGGTATACATGTTTTAATTGCAGCAGGAGGACGTCCTTAACCACTCACCCCTTTTGGCGCTCGTGATTTACTGGAGCATCCTCCTGTGCTGAATAAAAAAACGCACACCACAAACGATCATTCAGCATCCTCTATATCTAATAGGAGCTTTCCTTCAGATGGACTTCTATCCTTAATAAGTATCAAGTGATGTCACAGTTCAAAGACTCCTTTCACGTCAGGGTCATGGTTCGGTTCTGACCCGGGATACCATTGTAAATAATCAGTTATTGACATGTACAATAAACTTGACTAGAAACATTGTTAGTGAAGCCATGTTCTGCTGGAAAATCAGACTGTCTGTAAAGCAGAGAGAGGACGCCGAAAGAAAGTAAAGAAAAACAAAACAAAACAATACTGTATAGAAAAAAGTTTTGATCCCTTGTAATTTGTGAACTGTTGATATCATATGAGACAGGGATTATAGGGATGTAGAATATTTGAATTACATTACACTGCATCACTCTGAAGAATCTTCTAATTCTCATACTCCCTGTAGAAACAGTATTAGTAAATAGAAACAGTCAAAGGTGAAGTGTGCAAGGAGAGACAAATCGACTTCAGATTTGTCAATTCCTTTTTCATTTAAATGGCTGCTGCCAATTGCTTTTTCATTTACAGATAGTGTGCAAGGAAAGACTAATAAAGTTACAATTTGCAATGGCTTTTCAGAGATTTCAGTTCACATGAAGATAAAATAGATCAGACCTGTTTAAGTAGTTTTAGCCACTTCAGAAAAGTTTCAGCCACCCGAGGAACATGACTATTCACACCACACATAGAAAATACACATGAAAGCTTTAAGTAGTTTTAGCCATCGCAAAAATATCAATAGCTCCTCTATAGCACAGGAATCACTCTGTATATACAGTTACATATGTATGTATTGTGTGATTAGTCATTTTCCTGGGGTGGCTAAAAATACTTAAAGCTGATTTCATGTATATTTTTGAGATGGCTAGAACTACTTAAACAGGTCTGATCTATCTTCTCTTCATGTGAACAGAAATCTCTGGAACAGAAATCTCTGAAACAGCAATCGCAAATTTTAAATAAACAAACCAAAATTAACCCTTTGATGATTGTGTGCAACTTTAAAGTGTATGAGGAAATAACCTGATGATGAATGGATTAAAGACTTTGTTTACTATGCCTACATTTATCGTAAACGTGCCACTATATTAGACTGTCTACCTGATTAGATTCACCATCGCCCTGAAATAGAGATTAGGGCTGCAAATAAAAATGCAAATAATTCACTAAAACGTGTTTTAAGGAAACATGTTAATTGCACAGCACGAAACCTTTATTTGCACTTTATTTGCACTTGTCTACACAATAATTGAGCACCAATCAATAGACCTTATTTAACCTCTGATTAAACGCAACAACAAAATAAAGACTTCCCAGTATACACAGCGATAGATAATTCAGGCAGCGTGACTGGCTCTGCGGGTAGGGATAAGGAAAGGTCACATGTAGTTTCTGTCCATTTACAGCCTCGATAAGGCAGTACAGTAAAAATGTCATCACCCTGAGTGTAAGAAAAATGTTACCTCCAAGCGGCTTTTACATCATTCAATGGTGAAGTTAAATTGCCATTGATTGGTCGTCAATTGTATATCCGAGGGCAAATGAAAGCAAGGCAGCTTTTCCTTGTTAAATTGACATGTTTGAAAATGTATTTTAATTCACATGTTAAAGGGCACTACACCTGAGTATCTGCACAACCTTTATAGAGATTCAAACTAGATTGGTTATGTGATGTGATCTCTGCAGTCCTATAAAGTTTATTCACTGTTTTAAGCATCATTAGAGATCAAATACACCCAACCATGCTGCACTTTTATTCTAACAGCGATGGATACTTCCATGACAATAATGCACTAGAATTGTGCACAAATATTTTAAAGAGCACGACAGAGACTTCAGGCCACCCCATCGCTGCATCTAGCTCCAATAGTGCATGTTTGGAAGAACTTGAACAATGCATTTGCCATTGTGCCCCTCTGACTACCTCTCTTCATTATGTGCATGAAATATGAATGACTGAATGGATTAGCATCCCTTGAGATGTCTTCCAGAACCTTTGTATTGTGTCAAGGCTGTCACCAGGGCAACTGGATATTAGACACTGTACACATGTTCTAATTAAGTGGCCGGTCAGCAGTTGTAAAGATATCTTGAAAGCATTCTGTTCGGATAAGAGTGAAAAAATGCTCCTGCTACCTGTCATTTTTGGGCAAGCTTAAAATATCTTCTGGGAGCATGCTCATTCTGTTCTGGTCCTGCTTATGCCAAATTTTATAGCAATATAATGGACTGAGTATCAAGGAGGTGGAATGACTCACTCAGTGCAGATTGAGTCATCATGGCTATTGGATAAGGTTGGATTCTAAACCAGAATCTGGTTGCATATTTTAACTGCAGTATAGAAGATAAACTTTACATGCAGTGGCAATTTACACAGCTGTGTCCATAAGCACTGAGGCCATTTAATAATTGCAATACTGATTGATCTCTTCATTTCTCCATGAGTTTATGGTTGTGAGCAACAAGCAATAAATGTGGATTTTGATTAAAAATTTTAACACTGGTGTTGAAACATCAAGGCTCTTGGTCTGTATCCCTTATTATCAGCAGTTTTAATCCACTCAAACTTGTAAATGAGGCTTCTGTCTCAATGACTGCTGTGTTATTAATCCACACCAAAAGCTTGAATTATCTGAAAATAAGGGATATTCATTTTTTTTAACACTATTTTGTCAAATAAAGTTATGTCATTGTATGTGAATTACTATGTAAACCAACACAGCTGTATAAACAGTATTTAATGTACAAACAACCGAAAACATACACAAACAGACACACGCACACTCTAAAGACAAGATGATTAGCCTAGCAATATCACCATACAAGCATAGTAGTCAGGATAGTTTGCAGTGCCAATACACTAAATGCTTTACTGGCAGAAAACCAAACTTGTTGTACAGCATGCCTCTCTTTGTCATTTACATAAGTAGATCGGCTTTAAAGAGAGTTTTTGTTATCAGATCACTTTTATAATTCTAATATTACTGTGTTCATTTCGGGATAGCCACTGATAACATTTTTATGTAACAGCATCACTTAAAATCATCTCATAAGCTGGATTTGTCTATTTTTATATGTAATAATAATAATAATAACTATATTGATCTATTCAGTGTAGAAATGTTTGATTAATAGTATTTGTTTTTTTAATATAAAATGTAATACATTTTAGGCTATAATTAGTACATAGTCCATTAAATTTTAGTAATTAAATATATATATATATATATATATATATATATATATATATATATATATATATATATATATATATATATATATATATATACACACACACACACACACACACACACACACACACACACACACACACACACACACACACACACACACACACACACATATATATATATATATATATATATATATATATATATATATATATATATATATATATATATATAAAAAACTGAGTGCTTTTAATATAGTACTGTTTACATTTTCTGGGCATTTTAGGACGCCTCTGACAGGCATAAGTAGCAATCGAAAAATAAACGAGTTATATTTTGCTGTAACTATTACATTTCCATTTATGTACAGCTGTTGTATTGACCATGCAAAGACAAGCTGTAGATACGACTTCAGTCCCCTCCTGTGCAATAACAGTTATCCTAACATGTCCTAAAAGCGCTGCTCTGCTTTCAGCACTGGACAGCTCCTTCGCCTCTACCTAACCTTTCTCTAGCACATGATTGACAGAAAGATTAGCCATACAGGAATCAAGCCCACTTTACAAACCCTATTAGAATATTAAGAAGACCGGGTTTAAGGGCAATTGGTTCTTAGCTGCCCCTGTGTTTAGTTACTGCTTCTTTTATAGAAAGAAGAGGGTGGAGTTTGTTTGTTACCGAAGTGTGTGAACGGTACGCTTCTCTTCATCTGAATAGTCATCGTATTTTCCCCTGCAGTTCAGACTGCTTGTGGGCGAGTATCATAGTGTATAAAGAGTGACTGGCAAACTGGAGGCGCTACTTTTCCCGGAGGAAGATGTTGTTTCCCCTACAAAGAGCTTGAAAAACATATTTTAATAGCAACCACAGACAGGCGGATGTGGATACAGGCGTAAGCAAGCTAACTATAGAATATCTCCGAGAAAAGGATGTGACCTGCTGAGAATAAGACTGTCCTTAGCGTATTTCCAGAGCTAAGCCACAGTTCAGAGTGCGTTAGCTTATCTACAGGTGATTATAATTGCATTTGGTGTTTTGAAGATTAGCCACTGTTTGGCTGCATGCATTTGCATTTCTTCTTCGAGTATCATAAGAAAGAAGACTGGGGTAAAACCGATATGGCTGTTTTTCTGCTTTCCATACTATTGCAGATACAAATAGGATTTGTTATTGGATCAAATCATGGATTTGAAGGGCGGGCTGTGCACCACAGGGAAAAGACTATTAAAGGAAAGCAACCTATTTATAACAGTCATATGAACAACCCGGAATACCAGCAGTATTCGTCTTATTTGATGAAATCCGCTACTGATCGCCCTGTTTTGGCACAGAAAATAGACGGAGATCTACCCAGGGTCGCAACGGCTTTTCTTCATACAGGAGATTCTTCTAAATTGAAAAATGTCAACTGTTCCAAGGGATACGAACTGGAAAGTCTACGGGGCATGTCACACACCGCATCCCATTCCTCCCTGCACAGTGCGCTGGATACGGTGCTGCATGCCACCAACTTCCTCAACATGATCCTGCAAGCAAACAGGTCCAGGGAGAAAAACCTCCGAGGGGACGTCGAATGGTACCACGCGTTAGTTAGGAGCATTTTGGAAGGGGATCCCAAAATTCAGAGGGCCGTGGTCACCTTCAACGAGGAGCCCGTGTCGTCAGGTCCGCACGTGTTACTGCAAGCCACCAGAACTGACAGCGAAATAGTACTCCAAGACTTGTCGTCCACGGCCCATCGCTTGAGAAACAAGACGCTGGAAACGGAGTGGTTCAATGAGTTCAAATCCAGGAGGAAGCCTCACCTGCACAGGAGGGTGTTGATCCACGACATCGCGTCGCTGGATGCTTCACTGAGGAGAGGAGACAGTTACGTGGTTGATAAGACTCACATCAAGTGGTCTGCACCGTTCCTTGAGTGTCAGAATGGAAATTTTATCCCCCATTGGCTTCTTACTCTCTCGGCTGGGTTCTATGGACTCAGACCAAACCTCATCCCCGAATTCAGGTATGTACAAGTAACGTATATTGGTGTCACTGTACTGATATTGTTCTTTGCAATGTGTGACTCGCTTACTACTTCCAGTACGCGTTCTTCCATTTGTTTTTGTTTTTATTATAGCAGATTGTAAATATGACGTACGGGAAATCTTAAAGTTTTGAACAAACTAATGCAGCTTGGATAAATCTGTTATTTGCAGTAAATTATTATTATTATTATTATTATTATTATTATTATTATTATTATTATTATTATTATTATTATTTAATTACCATGTGTATTTGTGCAGCGTTTTGCCAAAATGATTGAATCGTTGGTTGTTTTCGGTTTTGTCATATATTTCATTTTTTTTCGCCCAATTGCTATTTGGGTCTGACAGTAAGTGTACCGAGACGAACTGGTATGAAGGCAACATCGAGGTTTGGGGTGAATGACACAATGTGCATCCAGTAATTGAACATTGTAAAATTAACTTGTATTATTGTAGTCATAAATATTGTACTTCTAAAAGTCTAGCGGGGATAACATACTGAAATGGATTATACATACTCTATAACATACTGAAATGGATTATACAGGGTGACTCGAAAGTATGTTTACCTCATGAAATATGGTGCGTTGATGTGGCAAACTTACTTTTTAATCACAGTGTATAGTATGACTTTTATATACGACGTTTAAGTAGTTTTGAAAGGCTTAATCGAAAAGAAAAAAAAAATCAATATACAGTACAGTACTGAAGAGAGGCTTCTGGCATTGTACAGTCACGTGTTTCCCCTCAGAGAGGAAGTGCTGGCTTCCCTCTCAAGCCCAAGGCACACTATATCATGTGCTTCGTTCTACTGCAACATCAGTATTTTAGATCATGAATCTGCTTCTTGGCCAACACCTGGACATTAAACACATGTGTTTGTATATTTGTTGGTGCCAGTTTCACCCAAGTTTCTTCTTTTATATATATAGTGAATTCTAAAAGTGTTTTTAATTAATTTCCGATTAAAAAATGAACAATAATCAATTTGAAGTAATCTATCTATCTATCTATCTATCTATCTATCTATCTATCTATCTACTTGTCTGTTTTAGGGGCTGGTCATGTGCATGTGAAACAAAGCCTGTTTAGGCATAAATAGATTTTTAATTCTTTCTTTTTTTTACACCTCTTTTCTGCACAAAGAAATAACCCAGCAATTATATTATTATATTATATAATATTGTTATATTACTAAGCAACTTGAAACAAAAGCCAGAACAGGACAGAATAATTTAGATTAATACACTGCACTGAGAGTAAAAGCCTTGACCCACCATTCGGCTGTAATAAAACACATTCTTAATTGGTCTGAATTTGTATAATTGTATTCACTGTATTTAATTTATTTAAAAAAAAACAAAGACAACACTTACCTGTGCTCTGGTGGCATTATGAACAAAACATCAAAGCCTCTCACATATTCCCATCTGTGTCTTTTCTATGGGCTACCCAATAAATAGAAGTTTTACTTACATGGCTTATACACCTTTGAGCTGCACAATATTGGCATGTTTTTGGCTGCTAATTAGTTTGACTAATTAATAATCTTCGCATGCTGTAGCTGCAGCTGCAGTTATAAAGTATTATCCTGATAGCTTCAGACAGTTATAGCATTTACAATGTTCCATGATAAACATTTCTGTGCATAGTTTCAGAGTGCAATATGAACACAATTTGTTTGTGAAAATGGTGAACTTGTAAAATGAGGCAAGTGAGGTGCAGTGACTTAATCAACTAGCCTTTCAGCACAGGAGCTGTGGTTTGAATCTGGCCCTCACTGAGCACTGATCCTCATCACACAAGCATTCAAACTTACAGCAGAGACCCAGCACTAAATTACCTTTTAGTTCTGAAAGTAGAGTTCATTGACACATATGCCTACTAGTCTTGTATTGTGTAAAGCGTTTTGTGATGGTGGCCTACTATGAAAGGAGCTATATAAAAATAAAAATATATATATATATATATATATATATATATATATATATATATATATATATATATATATATATATATATATATATATCCACTCCGTAGTACTGTAAAGCCATTAATATTTGCAACCAAAATATTTAACGAATCACAACCATAAAACCTATTTTGCTCCAGAAATTTTGGCTACCTGTTGCAATGCACGAAGTGTGTATTGTTAGTGGAATTTGATTTCGTGCCAAAAATGTTTTTTTTTTTTATACGCTTAAAACGCACCGTAAAGGCTCGCAAATATTTATGGCTTTACAGTGTTGACTTATTGACTTGCACATACTTTAGTTACTATAGTTTGTAGTATAACCCTTTAGTCTCACCAATGACAATGGCATTGTTTAATTTATTAAACATGTACACCTTTACAAATTGCCTGTTTAGATCACTGGGGTTTTTACATAAAACAAAAACCCTCCATTAAGCATTATTTAGTTTGGACCTCTCCTAATAAATTATCTTAATGGCTTTAATCTCTCCCTCTAAGTTCTGGTTTAATAAACAAATTACAATACTGAATGCATTTAAATATCTTATCTGTCAGAGTTTAAATAATATAGTTAGTTGGTCTCAAAATTATATATTAACAATCATTTAACTATATATATATATATATATATATATATATATATATATATATATATATATATATATATATATATATATATATATATATATATATACACACACACACACACACACACACACACACATACACACACTGTGTATATTTGTTGCTTTTTTAGAACAGTTTTTCATTGCACATACTAATTTTGGATTCCTCTGGTATATATTTTGTGTCTGCTCTACGACTTCTTGACTGTCCTGCTAACTGTTTCCTTGGTGACCAGGATGTGGGAAAGAAAAAGGCTAATATTGTAGTAGCCAAGCTACTGGAGGGGGATAAGTGATAGCAGAAAATAATAATAATAATAATAATAATATATAATAATAATAAAATAATAATAATAATAATAAAGCCCACTCCCTTCTTGCTGTGTATTGAAATGGCAGGACAGGCATGATTACTAAAGCACTGACCTCTACTCTCATTGCAATGACACATTTCATAAGGCATTTGTAACCAGGGTTAGAAATGTTGGAAAAAAATACAAAAAAATGTATTCAATAGGCAGGACAAATGAAATCTAATGTAAACCCTAAGGCAATATATTGCTCACTAGATATTGTTATCATCAAAGTCTTCTTTCTGCCAATGGCTGCATTATTGTCTGTCAGCACTAACAGCAAAGTCTTAAGTGCCATGTATTTTAAAGGGGCCACTCAGATCTGGCAAGTTATATCAAATCAGTCCTCATAAGTGGAATACAATTCAGAGGAGGAAAAATAAATACAAAATGACATTTCAGAAGTGAATCTGCCCTTACAATTTTCAGCTCATTTAGTTATTTTCCACTTAGTCATGGGATTTGTGCTTCAAAAATGTCACAGTCATAAAATGATGTTTCCATTACTTGAAATACCTGTTTATACTTTACTCTAGTTTACTACTCTGTGGTACTGGGATTTGCTGTGAGAGATTTAGAATCACACTGCAGCAGGTAACTGGGCAACAGGCAGATCACACTTGTGAAGAGTAAATTGAGTATGACAGGGCAGCATTGACCACCAGCAAAACCCCCAAACAGGTAGCATTACATGGACGAAGACCTGGCAGGTCTACACCTTCTATAGCAACTGGACGCTGAAATGTAAAGCAAAGTTCAATGTCATCTCCATGCCTCCAAAACACAGTTAAAAGCACTGAATGTTGGTGAAACCAAGGAAACAACAACCCTGTGAAAGAAACGATCAACATTACATTCTCACACTGATTGAACACAAAGTAATCACATTATTATTATTATTCTGGATTTCGCGTAACACAAGGCAGTCAAAATTCCATTGCGTTTTAATGAAGTGTTCTCAAACATTGCAATCCTATGTACAGGTGTCAGGATTTCGTGCTGGCTGTAATATCTTGCACACAAGAGGGGTTACAGTGTAACTCACAGTCATGGCAACTACTGTGCATGGGGCCAAAAAGCTACAGTGAAATAAAAAATGTGACTCCATTGTTTAAATTAGTTGTGTAAAATAGCTGATCTTGATATTATTGCTCTGAATAAAAAACTAGGGTGTGAGTATGATCAGGAAATATTGCTATACCATAAATTGGACATGAATTCAGCAACAAACCCAGGGAGGATTGTGTGGTTTCTTATGAAAGGGTTTTAAACTGGCAAACCACAAACTTGTCTCTCCCAAGGTAGTTCATTTAGTTGTGATAACAGGGAACCCTGCCACATGTCAGGCATTATGGCCAATATTTTATTAAAGTCTATTAAGAGTATATATATATATATATATATATATATATATATATATATATATATATATATATATATATATATATATATATATATATATATATATATATATTGCCTTCAAAACAGCATCAATTCTTCTAGGTACACTTGCACACAGTTTTTGAAGGAACTCGGCAGGTAGGTTGGCCCAAACATCTTGGAGAACTAACCACAGGTCTTCTGTGGATTTAGGCAGCCTCAGTTGCTTCTCTCTCTTCATGTAATCCCAGACAGACTCGATGATGTTGAGATCAGGGCTCTGTGGGGGCCATACCATCACTTCCAGGACTCCTTGTTCTTCTTTACGCTGAAGATAGTTCTTAATGACTTTTGCTGTATGTTTGGGGTCGTTGTCATGCTGCAGAATAAATTTGGGGCCAATCAGATGCCTCCCTGATGGTATTGCATGATGTATAAGTATCTGCCTGTACTTCTCAGCATTGAAGAGATCATTAATTCCAACGAAATCCCCAACTCCATTTGCAGAAATGCAGCCCCAAACTTGCAAGGAATCTCCACCATGCTTCACTGTTGCCTGCAGACACTCATTCGTGTACCGCTCTCCAGCCCTTCGGCGAACAAACTGCCTTCTGCTACAGCCAGATATTTCAAATTTTGACTCATCAGTCCAGAGCACTTGCTGCCATTTTTCTGCACCCCAGTTCTTTTGTTTTCGTGCATAGTTGAGTCGCTTGGCCTTATTTCCATGTCGGAGGTATGGCTTTTTGGCCACAAGTCTTCCATGAAGGCCACTTCTGACCAGACTTCTCCAGACAGTAGATGGGTGTACCAGGGTGCCACTGCTTCTTCAAAAGACCTTGGACAGCACATCTGGAAACCCCTGTCTGCCTTGAAATTTCTGCCTGGGAGAGACCTTGCTGATGCAGTATAACTACCTTGTGTCTTGCTGTGCTCAGTCTTGCCGTGGTGTATGACTTATGACAGTAAACTGTCTTCAGCAACCTCACCTTGTTAGCTGAGTTTGGCTGTTCCTCACCCAGTTTTATTCCTCCTACACAGCGGTTTCTGTTTCAGTTAATGATTGTGTTTCAACCTACATATTGAATTGATGATCATTAGGACCTGTTTGGTATAATTTAAAAAAGTTAAAATAAGTTTTCAGATTTTATATTACACATCTGCACCTGAGGAAAACTTCAATTAAGCCATCATAAAAACGTTTCCAATTCCCTATCCATTTAGGACATGCTTGTGTGAAAAACTTTGATGAAAATATAATTTAAGTTTGTCTTGGGGAATAAACAGCGGAAATCTACACAGAGAGCTGGGCACCCTGTGTAATAACTTTTTTTGTATTCAAAATGTGTGAAGATTTATTTATGTCATTAGGGGATTACCTCCCAATAGGCAAAATGCATTAGTCTAGCAGATGGCTTCCGATTACCATTAATATTATTATTACCTCATCACTCACAGACAGAGATACACAGCGTCCAGGTTAGATCATCCTCACACTGACATTATGCTGACAAGAAGCCCTTGTTTGTACACCGTTGAGGCTCATTGTACAGTCCTGTTTCTTCTACACACTAATGCCTCATTTCCACTGCGGGCCGTGGCTGAGCAATAGATGCTGTAATTGAAAGAACGTTGGGCGCTGTTATTATTTTCGCTCTACATGCGATTTCAGACAGCCCTCCCAATATCCAGTCGTCCAAACCCTCTAAAAGAAGACAAACTGCAGTAGTGAAGAAAGCTTGAATGTCAGCTTCTTATTCAGCACATGCCTCCCTGCTATGGGATGACGCAGTTGCTTTGTGTCCAGACCTGGCCACATCGGGTGGAGCATGGCAAACCAGGCCAGAAAAAGCATCCGCGGCTGGCCAGGGCTGGTATGGCCAACAGTGGAAACACCCTTTTTAGGTGAAAACTAGGTATAAAAAAAAAAACATAACTTCAAAACTCAATACAAGAGAAACAGTAGGCATTGTTCTTTTATGTGTGAATCCACAGAAGACACTGGTATTGCCTAGGCTAACAAACAGTAATATATTACAATACACTATATACAGGCTAGCTTCACTATAACGAACCCCCATGGGACCTGGAGAAATGTTCTATATCAGGGTGTTCACTATAATTGGGTTTGGCATTTTTCTGTATCAGAATAATGACAAAATGGCAAATTTGAATTGAACATCAATATATAGTACTTTCATGAAAATTCCTTCACATTGATCAACATTTAAGCTGTATTGTGACAAGGTACATGTGTCACATGTGTGGGTAACTGTATTACAAGACAGAGAAACATGGGAGTTGGAGATGAAATGCAGGCACAGACGGGCAGGACTTACACAAAACAGAAAGTAAACACACGGGTCATGTGACACTATCAATGATGGTAAGACACAGAGGACACATAGAGAAGACCATACAAAACTTAAAGTAAAACAGTACAAAAAACTACAAATAAAAGGGATTAACACAGGGCGAGCGCTAGCTTTACTGAACGAGGCGTCCCACTCTAGGAACCTGCTACACAATGTAACCCTCGCTATACATTACTTGGGATCAATATCCCCTAAACTAACCTACTGATGAGCCGGTATTCTTAAGACGACTCCTGCTTCTTCAAACAGCCTCGGCTGGGCATTGTCTTCACAAGCACTGTGTTGCAGTTTGTAAACAATCATTTGATCAAACATAACAACCCCAAAAAGCACAAAAAACAAACCCGCTTCCACATATAAATTACACCAACATAGGCAATCACCCTGCTACAGGTATGTTTAAAAAAAAAAAAAACAGTAAAGAAATGAAAAAAGAAAGAATGTACACTTACATGCTGAATACAGTAATTACACGTCCTTTCTCTTGAAAAAACTATCCAACATAGATTGTTCCTCACGCCAATTGCCTGGTTGCAGTTTGTGTGAAAATGATGGACAGTCAACGATTGCATTCGTCATGCATGAGTCATACTACAAGAGGTCAATTTTGAATTAGCGTTATCTTTGAATGAGTCAACCATGGTCTTTGTTTTCACTGAGAGAGTAACACACTTGACACTGGAGAAAGTTCATTGTCAGTCAGACTGAGATCGTTGTGTCCGGGTCGATCCTGTACGTGATCATTCTAATAGGGCTAATTTGCATTGAAACAATCATTAAAAACAGGTGTTTGTTATAAGAAGGGTTTGTTTTAGTGAAGTTAGCCTGTATGTTAAGGGTGAGAACTGGTGTTCAAGTTTAGTGTTGCCCAGGCCAATCTAGTCTCGCCAAGGGCTTCTGGGCGAATCCCGAAGTTACTACTTTTTTTTGGCACTTGCCCGCGTCCAAGCGGGCGAATCTAAATTAGTCCAGAACTTGAAAAAGACGACTGGGTGAAACCCATTTTTTTCAACAGTTTTCACTGAATTTTGAGACTAGCCCAGGTGAGTCTAGTTTCCTCCAGCACTTCAAAGTCGATGCTGGGCGAATCTGGTTTGCCCATGCCAAATTTGGTTGAGTCTAGTTTCGTCCAAAGCTTCAACATCGATGCTGGGCCAATCTGGTTTTGCCTATGCCAATTATTTGGGTGAGTCTAGTTTTGCATTTCTGCTCTCTCCCCTGCCAGGTTCCAAGTGCGTGCCAGGGTACCTGCCTCGCCTTCACTTCTGACAGCAATGTAGCGACGGTATGCTGGGTTTCCAGCGATGGTATGCTGGGTTTCCAGCGACGATGCTGGGTTTGTAGGCAATACTCTGTACAGGATTAGGGTTAGACCCCCAAGTGAAATAACAATGTCCAAATGTCTGACAAAACTAATACAAATGAATGAAATAAAACAGAACTGTTTGTTTTGCTCCATTCCCATACATTTCAAGTTTGCGTCTTCCTCTGTCTAATACATAGGGCCATGGTGTCACCAAATTTCCTTTGACAAAAATGTAATGAAACTGTAGCTCACAAATAAGCTTCTACTCAGATTGAAACAGCTGACAAAATGTCACAGCAAGTTTTAAATTATTTACCATTCACAACCACTTTGTTGCCATACTGCGATATGTAAAAAGCAAATACATTTTGCATTTTACATTTTACAGTTGTGTAATGTAATGTACACTAATTCCAGCAGTTTGTATTAATTGCATAGTATTTTTTATTGCTGCTAATTAGCACAAGAGGATCATCTTGACAACTCCTGTTAAATGAAAAGGTTTTTCTGTGTGCCAAATAGCTGGACCGTGTAACGTTTTTATAAGTATCTTACAGAGCATTAATGGATTTTTAAAGATGAGGAGCACTGAGAGTTGACACATTAATAAAGTAATGACTTTGCTGAAATTATATGCAACTACAGTTCTTTAAAACAGCTGGAGTGTGCTTCAAATTTGTTTTTGTCAGTGCACTTCAGAGCAGCCTTGCTTTTTAGAGCAAATACAGATTTTTTGTTTTTGTTTAGAAATATACTATACTAATAGAAATAATAAGATGTAAGGAAAGATGTCATAAATTGTGCAATAGATTTGTCTGTTAATTAATAAGTCAACCCTAACTTTCAATACTCAATGATACGGTGAATTAGTGGGAAAGTAGACAAACGTTTTATCAAAATGTATTTTAAAGCAAAGTCATATTCTCTTGAGGAGTTATATTTCTAAAATTATTAACCATTAGTATTTGTTTTCTGTATCCATATTGATATGATAGACTGCTGTTTACAAAAATCCAGTGTGTTTCTGAGATCTGTTATAGATGATAAAAAGGAAAGAGAAAGGGATAAATCCATACACATATCAGTGGGATCAGTGGTGTAATAGCCATAAGGATTATTAAAAAGAACCACAGCTCATTGCATACACAACACAGCTTCATACAGTACAGTACATGCTTTTACACAGCGGATGTATTATATTGTCCTATTACCAATGTATTATTATTGGCAAGGGGGTCCTGGAAAACAATAGAAAAGACCATTGCAATGTATAAAAAACAATGACAATGTACAAACACCACAATAAAAACATGTGTGGTTCACACCTAACCAGCAGCCTACAGAGATCTAAGAATAGGATAAATAAGACATATCTTTTTGTGAATGTGGACTGAAGGAGAAGCATTGGCAAGAGGTTCTAAGCAATTCCCAAATACAATCTTTAAAACCAGAGAAGGAAAGATTATCAAATTCCACCCTCATACTATGATGGAAACAAATTCTTGGAGAGTTGATATGCAAAAGAAAATGTATACTTATAAAACATACATTTTGAGCTCATCCTATTAAAAGATATCACTGAAAAAGTAAACTATTACTAAGCTTGTGCTCTTTTTCTCCAGGGGTGTGGTTAGGGTGGACATCAACCTCCAAGATGTGGACATTGACCAGTGCTCCAATGATGGATGGTTTGCAGGAACTCATAGGTGCCACTTGAACAGCACAGAGGTAAGGCTGCTAGCAGGCAGTGGGTCAAGATCAGGCCAGACACACAGCATATATATCTTGAGAACAGCAGGCTCTGTCTGAAAGGAACACCTTGTGACAGCATCCCATTGCAATAAATCAATTTTTTGAACACCATAAGAACACTGCTCCACTACGTTCAGCTGCCCTACTTCTTCGTGGTCCGCTCTTGTGAAAACCAGCACCTGTCTCTTTATTTAACATTGGTTCAGAGTACAAATTCCTTGTGTTATTTACACTAAAAAGGCACCCCCCCTGCCCAATTTAATTGGACACTACTGTATAAAGCCATAGTATTTCTATATAGCAGCAGCATTGCTTCAGATATTGAGCATTGCTTATTATCCCCTGCTGGAGTTGCATGAGGTATTCCATCTACACTTATTGGAACAAGCTATGCCATTTTTCCCATGCTGGAGGATTCAGAATGGAACCAGGACAACAGCAATGAAGAGGGCAGAATAAAAAGCAGTATATCAGATACTATTATCAACATGACTGAAATGCTGGTTAAGAGAATGGGAAATGGCTCTGCTGTGGGCTCACTCAGAACACCTTGGTCGCTTAGCTGCATTTGAGAAATGCCAGGTAGTTAATCCTGATGTTTAAAATCATCAGATCTTCTGTTAGGTAGGCATATTTAGAAAGGGTCTTTTCCAGATGAGAATGACACTAACTTGTGAGCACTGTCCATTTATGGAATTAGCTATAAAACAGAAATAACATACCCAAGAGGAACAAGAAATGTGCTATCAAAATGGTGGCTTTTCATTCATTAAATGTTAGAATGCAAAGTAACTTTCTCTTGTAATACAATTAATAACACAGTATCTACAAGCTGTGGGCGAAGTTTATTTGATGGTGGAGTATTTATTACATCCAGCTTAATGCATTCTGCTTGTACTACTTCAGAACCCATTCTTTCTTTGCACTGAACCATTTAATATGCATACCCCTTTCAGCACACACACAAGCACACACTGACAAAAAACAAGAGGAGTATTATTAAAAAAAAACAACGAAACTTTCGAACTAAAGGTCTTGCTTTCGATGAAAAGCATTTGATAACCCCAAATTGTTTCAGGTTCCGTGTCAATGGTCCCACAGCAGATGCCCTCCAAAACAGGACTTTATAATCTAGAAACTTTCTTTAGCTACATACATTTCAAGCAGCCTCAGTGATCCAGGTGTAACGGGCAGGGTTGTATGATACACTGCCATCACAGATTCTGTCCTGTCCCCTGTCGGTGAGATGAGAAGAGGTTGAAAGCTCTGTAGTCATGAATGCAGATGAGCTCAGCTCTTCTGCATTGTGGTTCAGCCGCTTGCTTGTGGTGTGCGGGGTCACCAGATCATGCCCAGTCTCTACCCCGGTAGACAGGCACACGTTTACAAATGCCCTCCTACACATTGGCATGCTTGGAGCGTTTAATAGTCACCTCAGCCAATTGCTGTGTCTAGCAGGTATGCATTAATGCTTGATTACAGGTTTAAGGGAATGGCTGACAATTTTAAGACATGCAAATGAAAATATTTTGAGAAATGCATATTACTTGCTCCCAGTGGGCTGCGTACTGCCAACCTTTGTAGCATATTCTTTACCAAAAATCTTTCACAGGGGACTTTTGTTGCTGGTATTTATAAGTGACATCCTCCTTAGGTTACTGAAATACATTGTCTGTTTATATAACATTTCACTGTGCATGTGTTCATCATGGATTGGCCTGTCGGCAGCTGATTTCATCACTGAACACCCCCACTGTAAAGGAGTCAACTCATCACATGTCTATTTTTAGAGGGGAGAAACCCTAGTAGTATTTTTCCTCATTTTGCTTAATGCCTTTATTTTTATTACTTAGAAAGACACTTTATAATCCAGCATGTATTTGACTCCTGTATAATACATGTAGTTTAATGGATTGCAGCAGGCATGCTAAATAATTAAGAATGCTCTTTGTCTTTGTGGTTCTTTCATTGGGGGATTGGAGCAAAGAGAAAGGTATTAAACTAAAACTGCATTTGTCAAAAAAAGTCTTTTTTCTTCCCTGTTATTTTGCTTGCACATATTTATACTGGAGTATATATTTTTAAATAATATTATATTTAAAATAATGGTTACCTGAAGTACATTAGCACTGGATTTCTGGGGAGATCATGAAGCATAGTTAAACATGTATACACATTGTAAAATGTATAATGAAATTGGGGGCCCCCCAATTTGCATTGTATGCACATTTATTTGCTAACGTGGCATGACTTGTGATCATTAGGTCTAGATACACTATTTAAGAGTTGTGTGCAACTGTTCAGCTACAATCATCGGAAAGCAGAAGGGTCTCATGATTTTGCAAAAGCAATGTTACTGGGTACCATTACATTACAGATTGCAGATAGTGTGCTTGAAAACAGTTTATTATCCACTTATAGGATTTGGAATCCCAATGAAAGGGGAAGTTCAAGAGATAACACTTGTCACACAGTGAGCACTAAATCCTTCTGTGTTGCAATTCTTCTGTGTAACTGTGTAGTAAAACTGTGGTTTAGAATGGTCCGATTCAAAATATATTAATAGCTGCAATGCATAATGCCAGTTAATGGGATCCTTGTAGAATTACGATGAAGAAAAATGGCAGCATTGGAAATCTGATTCATTGCTAAATTAATTGTTTTTTTTAAAAAAAGAAATAAAATAAAATAATACTCTCTTCATTGTTATTTCAAAGAATACTAGTATTTAATTTGAGAAACTGAAACAGATTGACCTTCAGTAATGGATTCCTTAATGAAGACTCATGAAATGGTTGTGGTTGTGACGAAGTGCCCGCCCCTGTGTGTATTTTCTGTTATATGTTGAGTGTGGTGTGTTAAAAGTTGGTGTATAGTCATTGGTACACGGGATATAAATGGGTCTGTGTAACACGAGTGTTTAAAATGTATATTTGTATTTAGGCATGAGGATTGCACAGCACTTCACGTGCAAGTAAAATGTAATATGTGAGCACAGGGAATTGCACTTTATTAATTCACGTGCAGTTGTACCGCGACTCCAACTGAATGATTGATTAGCAGTCGAGTGAAAGCAGCATGTTTTCACTTACTCAGGGTTGTGTGTTCGGTGAGTGGAGAACGGGATTGGAGATGAAGGTAATAAGTGTATCGTATAATAATAATAATTCTTAAATAGAAGCTCACATTGTGTTGTCTGTATAGTCCGTTTTGTTTGTCTTTTTGTCTTGGCGACGAGTGCCGTGTCCTGTATTTTTGTTTGTTACAACCTTTTTATTTTCTGTTCTGTTTATTTATTAAATGCTGAGTGAAAGCCTTCACTCAGCTCCACCAAACTCCACCTCTCTGTTGCTTATTTCCTGGCTCTGGTCTGACACCACCCACTCTGGCCGTCTTTGGGACAGTGGTACAAAGATGTTTCAGCCCTAAACAAATCTAACAGCAGAGTGGAATATTGATTACTTGTAATCAAGATAAATGATTAAGTTGTACTTATTTTACAGATGTTCTAAGCCCTTACCTTACCATACTTTCTGTTAGAGTGACAGGAGGTTTTATAATACCCAGGGATATGTTTGAAAGTAATGTTTAAAGGCTTGCTCTGGTGGCTAAGTAAACAGTTTGTTTTGGATATCAACACAAATTACCATTGAAGTGCAATCAATATGCTTTTATTGAGGATTGCCCTTGGTTGGGACTATTTGAACTACACCAAATCAATAACATTAACAAAACAAGTTAAATCTATATATTTTTTAGGCAGATAAATACTTTAGAAATTGTGGATCTAATATATGTTATCTCCCTGCTGAAAACTCCAGCAAATGCAGGAAAACTGGAAATCAGCAACAGTGATCAGCAAGAGTTGGGAATTGTAACTGTTTATATGGATTGCTCTAGTCCGTCATTGTCCAGTCGCACAATGAATCACTTATATCTCCTGGACTTTATGCTTTCGCTCACATTCATTATTCAAACCAACGTACGATCGGTCCATTTACAGGCCTGTTTCACTTTCCTGTTACTCTTCATTCCACACACCAGCACTGTGTTCCCACTCAAACAAAACCCCAAGACAAAACACAGACAGAACCCCCCAGGATGGCCATCCTGTTTGTAAGAAACGTGGGCTATATATAACAGGGTGCCTAAAACTATCAATAATTAAATAGTCAGTATCCAATAAGATATTTCAAGGAGACTGAGTGAAGAAGCTACCAGAAAGTGATATTACTGACCATATTGGAAAGGATTAAAATTAAATACTGTAAAGTTATACAGAATAGCTGCCAGTTATACAAAGTACCTGCCTGGTAGCTAACCAGGATAAGCCAGCCCTGACCGCTACTGTCTTCTGTGGGTCGTGCTTCTTCAACTGCCCCAACTGGAGGTGTTGAATGAGCTCTCTAGGAAATCATTTCCAAACGCATTGATTTTGACTTTTTTTTGTAAAGTCTTTAGCAAGGCTACAGTAAAGGCACTCTGTAGATATACGGGACTTCATTCCTCATTTTCATCTATTTTAGGTTGAAAGGCCTTAAGCTCCAAATATGTTTTGCCATATGTTTTCCTGATTTGCAGGAGAGATCCATTTACTTTTCACATTTCTAAACAGTTTAACAAATCCAGTGGATTACAACTACCTTACAAACGGCATGTATTGTACGAGCAGGTTTTATGAGCTAGTTATAATCTGTTACAGTAATGCTCGTTTTTTCTTTATTTTTTTTGTTTAATTCAGAACTATAGCACTACACTATATAGTCCGACAATGAACTCCCACTAAATATAAAATACTTTTTGAAATTGGTAAAAAATTGTGTCATTAGCATGCAATTATAATGCATAATTGCATTGTTGGGAAATGCTTTCTGCTTTATTATTTAGTAATACTGCTATAGCATTATAGCAAAATGAATGGAGATGTAAATCACACAAATGTACAACCATACTTAAAATATCTTATCCAAATGTAATGCAGGGACGGATGAGAAAAATAAAACATTTATAAACAAGATTGGTTCTGAAGTACATAATTGGAGAAACAAAAGCTTGAATCTCCATCCTATCTCTGTAATTATAGACTACCCCTGACATGAATTAAAGTAGTTTTTCCTATTAAAAATAAATGATGGCATTTGAGCACTAAACTAGATAAAGCTGAAACTATATTTCAATTGGAACCTTTGGTTAAAGTTGTTGTAGGTAAAAAATAAAGTGAATTTAACAAAAAAAAAAAAAAAATCCCCCCAAAAAAACTCTTGCTGGAATTGTTCCAGCGCCTTGTTATTGTTTTGGTGATTAATCTGTGTGTCATATCTGACTGTTCACAACAAAGGTGAAGCCATAACCCTTTCACACTGCTTGAGAGCACTCTGGGGAAACACCATTTATTATACTTTTTTATGTGACACTAAAAGTAATTATTGGAAGACAAACATATTAGTCAAGGTTTTCTACATTGGTTGGAACCTAATTTTGCACTGTGATGAAGATTAATGTCAGTGTGGATCCTTTCACACTGCATTGTTCCCTGAAATTTTGTTTGGCATTCAGTGTGACAGCTTCACATGGTCTTGGGATATATAATATTGTAGCCGCTGTGGGAAAAATGTGAGGCTCTTTTTATAAATCACACACACAGGACTGGAACCAACGACAGACTAACCCAACCAGGCTACCCTCAGAGACAGAAAAGACCTATCCAAATGCATCAGAAAGTCTTAATATAAACACCATTCTTATTTGTTTTGTCTTGTTAGGTGGCTCTTCATTGTCAATGAATAAAGAAAGTCTCGGGGCCCTATCTTGAAGCGAGTGCTGATGCAAAAGTCATTTTAATTGCTGTTGCTTGGAATTTTTAAGTTCAAAAACCAAAGGCAAAGAGTTTCCTGTTGGTTGCATACTGTTAACTGTATTATTCCTCTGAGAAGATTTGCCTTTCACTTGCATTTAAAATTATGGTTGAAAGTTCAGCATGGCAGTTCAGGTTTTCAACCTATGTCCCAATGAATTCAGATACCTTTTACCCATCTCTGGCACCACAAGGGGAGGCAGTTGTGCTTCTGGTCTTGTTATCTTCCAGTTCCACATATTATCTCACAGGGGCACAGCTTTTTGGTTGACATGGAATACATTTCTCATCCTGTAGTTGATGCAGAAGAAAACATGTATGTTTTTAATATATTACTGTTACACTCTTGGGCAGACCAGAAAACATAAGAGACATTATCTACAAGACAGTACTTAGGATCGTCTTTTCATGTTCCTTTTTTCACAAGACCCAGTTTTGCTGAAAGCAATGGGGAATCTGTCATAGATTCATGAAGACAGAAAGGTGTTTATTATTTTGTGTGGCTCTCCGATAAATTGTTCCTAGAAGAGGATGTTGTGTAAGGAAACAAAGGTTTACTGAAATCTGTTTACACTTTGGAGAGCACTTCTAAACCTGTATGTGTGTGAATCAGGAGATGAGTCATGCCTTACTATTAAACAGTCAATAGTGCTAAATTTAGAAATACTTCAAGGATGACAGGTGTTTATGTACCATTAAAAAAACATTCGAGACTGCTGGTGATGTAATTTTGGGTGAGTAAGGTTTGGTCTTGTTCAGACTTCTCAACTCTATTTAAAGAAAGCTCTGTGTTATGTAACACCCTTGTGACTTGTCTAGCTTCATGGAAAGCAGTTCTAGTCAGTCCTGTTGATATGTATCAGGGGGACCTTGTTCATGAAATCTGTGTTATACAGCTCCAGTGGTTCCTGACGTTACAATTATAGAGTAGGATGGAAACAATAGAAAAGGAGCTTAGAAAAGGAGAGCGAGGGAATTTGGATTTCCAGCCTCCAAGGGGTGTTTTAAAAATGCCATTTGTGTTTAGCAGGGGGAAACTGGGGTAACTGGAAAGACCTGTTGAGCCTGTTGAGCATCCATGTGGATCAAGTGACTGTCAGGATGAGTGAATTGTTCACTGTGTCTTTAAGAGCACGTAGCCAGAGCAAGAGGGAGCTAGTGTAAAAGGCCAGAGTGGAAATCAAGCCGACCAGTCAAACCTGTAACAGTACTGAAACTGACTAGTTAGACATTACGTGATAGAGTACAGCAATGCTGTAAAGTTCTATATTCAAATAAAGCTCATTTAATTCATTTGCAACGTTGTCTAGAGTTAATTCATCAATGTGACAGTAACCACCTGAAATTCAGAATGACTCTCTGAGGATCAGAATTCTGGTGTCTAATCTTATATTTTTGATATTTGGGATCCCAAATATTACATTTAAAAATAATTTGGTTCTTAAGATTAAGTAAGATTAAGTGAACCCATCCAGTCTGTTTTAAATATTCCTCTAATTGGATATTTAACTAAACCGCAGTTTTGAAAAATCTCATAATGTGAAGGTTACTGTACATGCAGTATGGTTGCATGCAATGTTTGAAGCAATCTGATATTTTAAGTTGCTTTCTATTAAAAAAATAGTTTTCCAAGCACATTCAGTCCATGCTTCATTGAGTTGGTATGGTTAATACTGTACTTACGTTTGGCAAAATTTCCATTAAAAACTTAACTAGGACAAAAGTATTGTGCCAGATTCAAACCGAAGCTAACCCAAAAACTGAATCTGTGTCACAGAACTCAGAACAGTCTGTCTGAAAAGTAAATAAGGAAACACTGTTAAATTAACTGGCATAAAAATATGCCAACGAGTCCCTAGGTGACGAGCACATCCACTGATATGAGTTCTGTGACAGTGCAGCAACAGAAAGTTTCTCACCAGAACAGTCCAGAAGGCCAGATCCCATCATGTTAACTGCAGCCCAGTACAGAACTTGTTTTATCAAATTTATGTGGGCGGCACTGACAACATGCAACTCTTGTTGTCACGGTAACTGTGTAGGGAATGAATGATAATGAATGATTTAATTAAGTCTAGCTTAAGAAGTGTATAGTTATTTTTTTTTAACTATCATTGATATTTATGTAGGTTTTTGAACACACATTCTTTGCAAACAAAATAAGTGAGCCTCCATATATATGCAAGAATGTAAACATGACATACAGACAGACAGAGAAACAGACCCCCCCTCCCCACCATATCCCTAGAATCTAATATTCTCAATAACTTAAACTAAATAGGGTTAATAATGTAAGCATGACATACACAGACAGACAGACAGACCCCCCCCCCCCCCCTCCATATACCCCCAGAATCTGATATTCTCAATTCTATACTTAAACTCAATAAGGCTACTTAATACCTAGTTTATTGACAATTGGATAAGTGGTCCTCCAGATAAATACAAACAAGGACAGAAGGTCAGACAGACAGGATGTGATATTCTCAGTTCTGGGTATATGCAGCTCATAGTTTTAAAAAAATCCAAATCAGGGGCAAAGATATAGTGTAAATATCTTGTGTCTAAAACCAATTCATTTGACCTTTTTATGTTACTTTGAGGTAAAATAACCAAAGCTTTAAAACACATTTTGTCTATAAACATTTTCCTCAAGTGGAGCCATTTTGTATTCCTGCCAAGCACAATAAGTACACTTCCTGAGACCTTACCTGTGCTTTACACTTAAACTTTATACTCCCTGCACATAGGATACAACAGGGCTTAGTATAAAGCCTTTACTCCAGTCTTTAATCAACTTAGATTTTAGAGGAGAAAACTGATGTTATAAAATGAGAACTTGAAAGTTTTTACGAGATCCTGAATTACATTCTGGTTCTGTTTCATTATTTTAAAAATAAATAAATAAATAAATAAATAAATAATAATTAACACGTTTTTTTTTTTTCTTCTTCCAAAAAATAGAAGCTAATTTAAGACTGTATTTAAAAATGTGAAACTATAATCCTATAAAGGGTCAGGTGGGGTCTTATATGACCTTGTGAAAATGGAGAGGAAACTGAGCACTTCCATAAAACTAATAGCGTTGTCAAAGTGAAAACAATCCCTGCCTAAAACCCAGAGTGACTGGTGAGAATGTTGTTTTATGCCATGTAAGAAAATTACATCTGGCATTTCCACATTGATTGGAAAACATCAGTTTACAGGAAATAGAGTGTTTTGTATTAACTTGCATGGGAACAGATTGCAGCATCTCTGGCTCACAAATGATTGGTTGTTAACCCAGTATCTCTGAAAACATTCACTACAGAAGACTAGCTTGCCAAAGTCTCATTAAAGCCAATTGGACACAGAGGAAAATGGTTTTGGCATGACAATAACACAACATTGACAGTCACAGTTTAAATGAAGTACCTCACTAATTAATGGGCAGGGTGAGTGCTTATTATAGTATATGAGGACTGAACTGTATCATGAATAAACTTGTTTATCATTTTTATTCAGCATGAAGTGAGAGTAAAATAATATTAGTCAATATGTAAATAGAGGTGAATTATAGCTGTCCATCATTTAAAAATGCTTCATCTCAATGCTAAATTAAACTACTGTACAAAAAACAAAGTCAGGTAGACAAACCAGCAGGATTGGTCAGCAGTTTCTCCAGGAAGCTGCATGTCATATATTTATCATTTGAATGAACTCTTATGAGCGTAGCACACTGTTATACATGTGCAGTATGTGTGAGTCCTTTTAAATTAAATTCTATTCTAGTAGCTGGACACTAATGTTTACACGACTCAGGGTGCAATCTCGTTTATAATGTTAGTAGCTTGAGGAATGGCGACAAAATGCTTGTTGAGTACAGTCAATAAAGACACCCCCCCACACACACACACAAAATCACATACTGTATACTTATAATTATGGGTTTTAGAACCGAATGCAATGATACAGCTGGAGTTCATAGCTCCTCTGAAGCCTCGTACTAGTCACTTCAGTGCCATATTGCTGCCTTTAATTAGAGAAAGCGTCGAGAACAGACATGTGATCATAAGTGTCGCATCACTTTGTACTGGATTAGATGCTACAGATTTTAGGACAAGCCCAAGTAATATTCTGCATCTGGGATTTCTGATGAGAATAAATTGAAAAAAGAACAACATTTTGTTTATGCATAAACTTGATAAAGATTTCATGTCATACGCTTACAGTCAACATTGCTTTTCACTTGTGAGAAAACAGATATGGGAAAAATTAAAGCAGTTTTTTTTTTATAACATCTTCAGCTCTGACAGGTATCATACTGGGCCATTTTTGCATATTTATATATATATATATATATATATATATATATATATATATATATATATATATATATATATATATATATATATATATATATAGCGCCTTTTCATAGTGGACCACCATCACAAAGCACTTTACAGAGGTAGGCTATGAACTGTGCATTATATGCAGAGTCACTTACAATAGGACATTGATTTAACGTCTCGTCCGCAGGATGGATTACAAGGAGGTTAAGTGACTTGCTCAAGGTCACACAGTGAGTCAGTCAGTGGCAGTGGTGGGATTTGAACCAGTGGACCACACTGCCTCCATTAGTGTCACAAAGATAGCAAAACAAGCTTCCTGTCTTCTTCCATTCCTTCTTCTGATGTTTAAAAGATAAACATTGTGTGCACTGTAAATAGCTACTGGCATGTCACTGTCAGGTTATAGTAAATCCAGTAAAAGAAAATATACCCAGCAGTATTCCGCAGTTAACTGCCTTGCACAATATCCTATTAGTGATAGTAATCAAGCTGATGCAAAAGTGTGGGTTCATTTGACTTTAAACTGACCTTCTGTCCTGCAGTTTATAATTTAGCTGAAAAGTCAGGTCTCGAAATTATCTGAAATACAAAATGTATACTTTAAAACAATATCTTATGTCATTGTGTAATTTGCTGCCCCATTTGCTAAATGTACGTGCAGGAATAGAGTTGAATAATAGTGCAAAACTGAATCATGAGCACGTACTGCCGCACTGACCATTCATATTGATTTAGTGTCCTGTGGTTTGGGATTCGTTGAAGCTCTCTTTCTTCCTAATGCCCCGTTTCCATCTGGAACTGGAACTGACTTGAAAGAGATTTTTTTTGACATCTGAAGGAAGAAAAAATATATATATATATATATATATATATATATATATATATATATATATATATATATATATATATATATATATTTTTTTTTTTTTTTTTCTGGGAATTGATCTCTTAAATAGAGTTGAGAGTTTTACAAGCAGCATCTAACAGGATTTTGCTTGTCTTACAATCAGTATTGTGTATCCGGGTAGAGCAACTTTACAACAGACATATGAACAAAAAATACTTCAGCGATTACAAACAGTGCACATTCAGTTTCACACATTTTCATATAGTAGAATTTGTTAGCTTTGCAGGGTCATTCAACAGTGTACACACTCCACACTCATTAAGGCTTATGATTCCTGTGACAATGTGATTACCTGCTTTAGAAAGGCTGGCTTTGGAGTCATAGCCCCCCAGCTCTGCTGTCAGCCAGTCAGTAATGAATGTGTCAGAATGAGTGATGGACACCCTCCTTGTCATTTAATAGATATGCTGTTCTGATTTAGCCATTAGGATTGCTATTGGGCAGATAAAACATGCTCTTTACTTGTCAACATTTTCATATAGTGCTTAATACACAAAGGCAGAAATGTTTTTTTAATAATTGATTTAAAATTGTATATATTTCTTCAAAATGAAGGCGTGGGAAGGAAACAGGCACAGTTACAGATTTTATGACAAACAATTCTTAAAAAAGAAGAAAAAATATAGAATCCTTCAACATTGGACAAGACTGCTTCAAGTCCATTCTTTTTTCTTTCTTTTCAGTAATGAACTGGAAACCCAAAGAATATACTGTTATGTTGTCAGCAATTTTAGGAGTCAGGTACCTCAAACAATGAGGAAGTCAGTGGAGAGGCTGACTGTAATGCATTTCTACAGCATCAATATGGTCACCACCACTCTGAAAACTATCTATGAGATTAGATTAGCTCCAACCTCAATTGCTAGCTATTTGTAGAAACTGTGTGTTTATCGTAAGTATTATGAATACATTTTCTAATAAATGAATGTCTTTAGATTTGCAAATACTCTATTGTTAACCGCTGGTGTTTGGTGCCAATTATTCTAATAAAACTCATCATTTAAATGGAGGTAACTTGTTAACATTCTCCATAGCACTAATATACTGTATAGTTCATGGTCTTTGTATTAATGTATATGTTTTGAAATGGTCTATTATCTTATCTTATAATTACCTCCCCTGTTCAGATAGGATAAATGGTCTTGGAAATAAAGCTGAAAAACAATCGCAGCATACCTTTTTATTGGGGATGATAGACAGGGACATGAGTGTTATTGTGGTAGAAAAGTAAGTGCTCCGTCAAACCAGAAAAGAGAAGAGTTTAACCTAGTTAGTGGCATAATATTGAAAGCAGAGCAGTTATGCATATAAATACAGTTTATATGCCTCTCTAATTGGTAGGTATGACTTTTTATATTGTTTGCTATGCATGTTGTGTGGCATCTTGCTTTGATGTGTGCATAAATGCTGTAATATTTGAAGTGTTATGTCTGGAACACAGTACCCCTCTGGATAGCTGCTTTATTAAGTAAATGAATAAAGGATCAGTAATGCTTCACTGGAGAAATCCAATATACATATTTTTAATAAATAATGATGATTTGAAGTGAATTAAGGGCTTTGTAAATGCAGGAAGCACATAGGACATTATAACCCCAAGATAACCACAATGATTTATTTGTACATTGTTATAAATGTAATTTTGTGCACAAAGGTTAGGGTTACAAAAATATATATCTTCATCTCACTCAATGCTAACTGTGGCTGGATTTGAAGTTCCTAGGATGAAGGCAAGTCTTTTAATTTTTTTGTTGACCTGAGTTTGTCCTTTTTGAGTGTATTTTATGCGGTTCAATAGCTGATAACAAACAGGATGTGTTTAAAGTCTCAGCTTTGCCTTTTATTGAAATTAACTTGTATTTAATTATTTTAATAGTAACATTATATACAGAACTATAATTAAGTAAAACTTAATTTCATTCAGTGTACAAAAAGTGGATAAAACTAAGTCAAGATTTTAATACTAGCGATGGAGACACAAGTCCTCAACTAAACCCCAAGCGTCCTGTAGTTTTACTGGATATATTAAATGTCAAGTAAAGTATGCAGTCATAACTAAGCATTTTAGCGCCCGGGGCAGGCAATCATAAATGTTGTGTTTCTTTATACATACATATTTTAACGCATTATAAGAGCTACGTAATTATCAAATAAACTTGTTTTATAATGGTGCTGTTAAAAATAGCAAAAGGTTGGGGTCAGGGGAACCGAACGACACAGATAATAATAATAACGAACTGGTGGTGCTGTGGTGTTGGTTTGTGTAGAACCAGGTTCGTGGTCGTTAAGGCCGTTGCTAAGGAAGTGACGCATTCCTTTTCTTGTGCAGAGCCGCATGCAATCTTAGGACTATGCTAGGGGGGCACTGACAGCTGACAAGTGAAAACATTGAGGATCGCATAACAAAATATTACTTGAGTGGCAATGCATTTCAGTAATTTTTCCGTGCCCCACGGCTTTGCACCCTGGGCGGCTGCCCCGCTCGTCCACCCCTAGTTATGACTGTGACAGTATGTGCTGTTTTCACTCGCAATTTTGAAGTAAACGAGCCGCAGCTGAAAGTCATCCTAAAAACTTCTATTAATATTGTTATTGTTAATATAAAAAGTACACAGTTTTCTGTTCATAACCATTTTTATTGTCATTGAAGAGGGAACAGATTGATGAAGAGTATAACATTAATTGGCATAGATCTAAGGCTTATTGTGATATTACAGTTTTGAGTTGACTTTGCAGGTGAAGGGAAATCCATGAATTGACATCAACCATACTGATATTGAACCAGACTTTCTTAAAACTGTTCCTCACAATAGCCTGTAGGACCTGTTCAGACACAGCCATTCAGAAGGGTGGTTTAATTGAGATCGCTTTGAAATCAGAAGCCTGACAGCACGCTCTTCTGTAACACAGCTGTGTCACTGTCTTCAACATGCTCACCTCTGCAGTGCTTTTATCATTCATCCTTGTCTTATCGTTTGTTGATAGGGTGCCATTAAACCCGCAGGACAGCAGATACTGTTGTAGATCCTTTTGTTCTGTGCAGTTTTCACTGAATAAAAACAACCTTGATGGAAGGAGAGTCTCTCTCAGAAACCTATGTGAAAAAAGATGTAATACACCAAACGTTTATGTGAAATCAATTTTTTTCCAGTACCCTGTGTGCTTCTTAAACACGAACTAAGCACTTTGATTGAATTATTTTAGATTTATTTAAAAAAAAAGGGAAGAAAATCCCTATTTAACTGAGCTCCAGAAATGAATTCACTCCAATGAAAAGCATATCAATTCCTACGATTAGTAGGCTGAATATAACCTTCTCAGTACAGTCACTTTACATTACTAACAAGCCCATTCTGCTGATAGCACTTGTAAAATGAACTAGAGGTGTAAGGGGATTACAACTGTTAAGGATTTTCAGAGTTTTTTATGTTACTGAAAGATATACACATTGGCTGATAACTAGTGATAACGAGCTACAGTACTGCACATCCTAGTAGGTAGGAGATCACCATTGGCCCATATGGATGGGATGGTATCCCTTGATAACGTTCCCTTCAGTGTATTGATTACAGTCATTTTATTCTATAAGCATTGCTCTTTTATGTAATGTAGGCTTTTTCTGATACCCTATTTGTCCTTAGAATGTGTCACAATGCAACATCACCGCCTCCATGTAATGTAACTGGAGGCTTAACCACTATGCACTCTGTTGCATTCATGCAGTGCACCACACAACACTACACGTTGCATCAGTCACCCCATGTTATGACATTTTATGCGACTTTATGCATTTTTTATAGGGGCAAGAAAGCTCTGCCCTGCCGCGCTATTTACACAAAGGGCTCTGCCCTGCCGCTCTATTTACATAAAGGGCTCTTCCCTGCCACACTGTTTACACGCAGGGCTCTTCCCTGCCACAGTGTTTACATAAAGGGCTCTGCCCTGCCACAGTCCATCTTTGCCAGTTTACAGTCATTAAGAAAACAATTATAAAATCAAATAGTTTTAAGGAGAATGTAGCAGGGCGGTAGGAAAGCCCTGCTGTTTAATCGTATTGTTTATTTATTTTTAAAACGGGGTCTCCCCCTCCGCCCCTGTGTTATTTTGTATTTGTTTATTGTTTTATATTTGTATATAGATGACGGCGAACCGCCTTGCGTTTTGTTTTGTATTGTTTTACAGTGTGGATGGGAAGCCCCATCAACATTAAAAACAGAAGGTAGCCATCTCCTGAATTAATTAAGTGATTCATTTGTTGCTAATCGGGTCACCTGTATAAATACCTGCAGCTCTCTGCACTCTGCACTCAGGGTGGGGTGTTCAGAGGCGGAACGAAAGCGAGCAAGGAGAGAAATCTAAAAGCTAGAATAATACAGGATCAGTGACAGCAATCTGCCCAGCCTGACCTTTATGTGTAATTTATTTTGTGTTCGAGATTTATTTTGTTTAAGTGTTTTGTTTTGCTCTGTGAGCAGTGTTTATTTTTGTTTAAATATTTGATTTATGTTTGTTCTTTAATAAACGGTGCACTGGCCACTGCACCGTACCTTTATTTTTTGTTGTTCCTCCTTCTTGTCTGAGTCACCGCAATGCCATTTCCTGCCACAGAGAACATTAAGGAATATGAAGTGTGTTCAAAATAAAACTTTTTCTTTCTTCTGCAAGATGAGTCTCAGAACATTACAGAAACCATATGAAATATATGTTTGTAAGGACACTCCACCCTTACATCCTATTACAGGTTAAAGCATTTGAATTACGACAGTATTTCGATTTGTTCAATATATCATGCTATTGTTATTTGACTGGGATAAAGTTCCACACTGTGGATGCCCTGTGTGCAAAAATCTGACCTAATCTAAAGTATTAAAACTGTTCTGACTTTTTAATACAGTAACCTTCAATAGCCATTTAATCACTTAACAATCTTCAATGACCTTATCAAGTACCTGCTAATGGCCATTAGATTAATGTTCTGTCTTTTTTATCACTACTGTTCCCTTTACAAACATTTTGTGATTTAGCTTCGTCAAATAAAATGAACGCAGAATAAAACTGAAACACACAGCCATGTCACTCACTTACTATTCATAATATAGATGAAAATGTTAACCAGCATGAAATTGAAACCAAACCTGGAAAACTGTAAAGCATGTGTTTGTTTTGTGTCGCTACTTAAACAAACAAATATCACAGTAAACAACGTTTTAGCAGGTTGTAAATTTCCCACTTGTGTGGAATCGTATACCATATTCACTTTTAAAGCCTTTGCCAAGACACCACCTGCAGAGACCGATACATTATATGAATTTGTAATTCGTGATTATATCATTAATTGGAAGTGATTGGATTAAAGGTTATGGGCAGCGTTCCCACAGATTCACATCTGTCGTGGGATAATGGAAGAGGGAAGGAGTCACCTCAAGAAGTAATTACAGTCACTGTCATAAACAGACATCTGTGCTTGACCATGCGTAGCCAAGCTCAATTCTTTCACAAATTACATTTTGAAATGTGCATGCTGTTATATTACAGTAAAAGCCTTTACTGGACTAACCCCTCCCTTCCATGAAGCATTTCTAAGATGTGTAATCAAAATACATAGTAAAATGGCTATACTTTAGGCTAAATGCACAATATTTAGGCAACAGAGTTGACTGGACACTGCTCTCTCTATAATTTTAGTTATTTGTCAATAATGGAATGGAAAATAAAGAATAGTTGTGACATCATACTCATTAAACCCACATGATGCAACTCCTCAAAAAGTGTTTATTTGTAGAGATGGTTCTCCTTAATGCTGTCTCTTGGTTCACAGATGTACCTACACCCCTGGATACTTATAAACGTATTATAAGTCAAATCTAAATCAGATATAGACATGCAGATTCTGTTGCAGTTTAAACGTTTAGAATTCTTTTTCATTGACATTCTGAGTGCAAGATCTACAGTCTCAGTGAAAGCATAGTTGCTGCCAATAGATTCCAATTGGAACGTGACTCATATAATGCTTTGATTGTCAGGCTGCCTCCACTCTAGAGGGGCAAGGTATCGACAGGACACCTTCCTACAGTCTCTTCTCACCTCTGGCACAATGAGATTACTATGCTGGCTGCTCCTGAGAGTATAACAATTAGACTACACTAATACTTTGTCAGACACATTCAGCAAGCTCTTACCATCCATTATGTTGTGCAGAAGGGAATACCAATGATACTCGACATGGCCCCATGCAATGCAACTCTTCATGCTGCAGCTGTACACTGATGTGCAATTCGATCATAACCAAGAGAAAATTTGATAATATTCTCACACAAAATGCCTAATTCCTTAATGATAGCAGAAGAAGCGCTATGTTGTGAAACAACCTCAGGCCAGGGTTTCAATTATATGCTAACCCAGCATCTTAATATGGCTGATCTAGTTGTTTTATACATATTTGTAAGGCTCAGATTAATATATGCTCAAAAATACACCATTGCTGTTGGCTGGGTGTACACATAATTGTTTATCTGTTGAATTGTATTCCCTTTTGCTTTTATAAGGAAGTAGAAGAGGTACATGTTTGGCTACTTGGAATTATTGTGGTCATCACTGCTGACATCTCCTCAATCAGCAGCACACATTGCTGGCCATGTCAGAATCACATGGTGTTCAGACTACCAGTACATTCAGCTTTGTCATCAAGATTCCTGCTCACAGTAATGTGTTTAATTAGCTGCTGCTGAGACAGACAGGAGAACTTAATTATAGAAGGCAGATATTAGAGTGAAGTCAGGTTTACTGCCGAGTAATTGTAGCTTTAGAATTGAGTGCAAACTGGAGAGAGAGAAAGAAATAGAGAGAGGGAGAGAGCTATTTTAAGATCCACATGTTTAACCAGTTGTGACTATGATTATTATTTAAAATACCTTTGTGGACTTTAACATATGGTGAAGGCGACACCTGAAACAGATGCTCTGCTAGATACCAGTCAAACATTTGGAACAGCAACAACATCTCTACCTGCATGTCGGCCAGTGCGATGCAGAGGGATAGACAGCCTGGGAAACGGGAGGTGTTTATGTTCCTGTACACTTCTAGCATGTGATGCAGCTGAGAACTAAGAATGTTTCAGAATAGGAACCAAACTAGCTATACAATCCCTAAGGCAAGTGCCTATCTCTGGCATGTGCTGCATCACAGCCTGGTGATTTTCAATCATATGACTCTGGTGGTCAGTTAGGTTTTGCACAACTACCAGCTGATGTCCTTGTTGTTCCTTCATGGCATCCAATATCTTGATGATGGAACCTTGCCCACTGTTAACCTCCCTCTGTGCATTTAGCAACTCAAACACACCATCTCTGACGTCGGCTGCGGTATGTGTTTGTCGGGCAGGGGAAGTAGTCCAGCTTGCAGGTGAAGTTGGAGGGGACGGGCTCCTGTTTTGATTGGACTGTATTCCTGCGATTATTCTAAGTGGTGTGCTGGGTGATGGAGATGGTGCATCATTTTGGAGCTCACATCCTTTTGGGTTTGAGCAGGTGTACAAATTAAGAACAAGCTCTGTACCTTTATTGTAATATTATGTATATATAGATATTTTCTTTATTCTATTCTAAAATATCCCACTGAATGAGGGGAAATTACCAATGGAATTTTAAATGTTAGCCTGCGTAGTTCAGGGGGCGTGCAGCAGGGGGCTTCCAATTTCCTGTCAATTAGTACCTATTTTCTATTTAAGCCGTGATCACTTGCACCTTTGCTGTCTAGCGTTTCGTTTTCCTCCTCCTCCCCTCCTCCCCTCCTCCACCTTCTCATACATGCCTTCGCATCAGTCGTCTCTGGGGGACAAGTGATCTCACTTCCCCAACCTCAGGGCAGGCTTCAGCCTCCCTTGACCTTCAGGGGGGTTCTCACCGTGTGAGTCAGAGCGGACCCCAGGCCACACTTTGTCCTTTCGCAGCTCCTGGGCTTATCTTGCCTCACTCAAGGCTCTGTTCTATACTCTGTCTCAGTTCGGGACGTGGCTACTCATGCTCGAATCCCATACTAACCTCTATGTCTTGTTCTTATCTCAGGTCCCAGGCAGCGTGAAGTCTCGGCCATTTGGGGGTCTTACGAGCGCCCCTTTACAGAAGTCTCAGACACTGGGTACCTCTCCCTCTCTATCTACTTTCGTGTCCCGGTCTTCCGGGACCGTCTTTCTCTGAGGGGCGGCTCCCCGAGTCATAACCCTCATATGTGTTTTCGGTTGCTGGGTCCTTCGGCTCTGGGTCGTGTCGGCATCTCCACCCTCAGTCAGTGACCACTTTCTGCATCCTGTCTTCGGTTGCTGGGTCCTTCGCCCCTGGGCTTGTGACGGCATCGCCGCCCTCAGTCAGTGACCATCCTTCTATCCGGTTTCAGTTGCTGGGTCCTTTACCCCTGGGTTGTGTCGGCATTGCCGCCCTCAGTCAGTGACCACCTTCTATCCTAGCTTTTATGTCCAGCTTCGCTAGTCTGCTACTAGAGTGGGCCTCGCCTGCTCTTCTATCCTAGATCCGGTCCTTTCTAGCCAGCACTCTGTCCTACTTACCGCTCCCTTCTGCTTCTTCTGCCCTATCCCTACACCCCCAGCTCACGCCCCGTGAATTACATTTCGTTTTCATCCGTGCCATCTGATTTATACCCACATGCCAGATAATCTTAAAACAGCATTTTATATGTAGTGTTCTAAATAAATGCACATTCAGGATGACAAAATGCACAATTTTAAATGAAGTTTAGAAATTATACATAATATATTGTCCCTTTACATGAAAAGGGGGCAGAGCAAAGCCCTGCTGTTAAAATTTATTGTTTTCTTTTTATTTTGTATTTGTTCATTTCATCTTGCGGTGGTGGGGAGCCGGGACATCTTTGTATAAACACAACATAAATTACTGCCGAACAGGTCCTCTAGGCCATATACATAAACGTGGTACCATTTACACCGACTCTCAGTTCGAGGTGGGAGTACCCTCATGCTGCACTCTCCAAAAAAAAACATATATATATATATATATATATATATATATATATATATATATATATATATAAAAAGAAGGTTTACAAACGAGAGGAGGCCATTCGGCCCATCTTGCTCGTTTGGTTGTTAGTAGCTTATTGATCCCAGAATCTCATCAAGCAGCTTCTTGAAGGATCCCAGGGTGTCAGCTTCAACAACATTACTGGGGAGTTGATTCCAGACTCTCACAATTCTCTGTGTAAAAAAGTGCCTCCTATTTTCTGTTCTGAATGCCCCTTTGTCTAATCTCCATTTGTGACCCCTGGTCCTTGTTTCTTTTTTCAGGCTGAAAAAGTCCCTTGGGTCGACACTGTCAATACCTTTTAGAATTTTGAATGCTTGAATTAGGTCGCCACGTAGTCTTCTTTGTTCAAGACTGAACAGATTCAATTATTTTAGCCTGTCTGCATATGACATGCCTTTTAAGCCCGGAATAATTCTGGTCGCTCTTCTTTGCACTCTTTCTAGAGCAGCAATATCTTTTTTATAGCGAGGTGACCAGAACTGCACACAATATTCAAGATGAGGTCTTACAAGTGCATTGTACAGTTTTAACATTACTTCCCTTGATTTAAATTCAACACTTTTCACAATGTATCCGAGCATCTTGTTAGCCTTTTTTATAGCTTCCCCACATTGTCTAGATGAAGACATTTCTGAGTCAACAAAAACTCCTAGGTCTTTTTCATAGATTCCTTCTCCAATTTCAGTATCTCCCATATGATATTTATAATGTACATTTTTATTTCCTGCGTGCAGTACCTTACACTTTTCTCTATTAAATGTCATTTGCCATGTGTCTGCCCAGTTCTGAATCTTGTCTAGATCATTTTGAATGACCTTTGCTGCTGCAACAGTGTTTGCCACTCCTCCTACTTTTGTGTTGTCTGCAAATTTAACAAGTTTGCTTACTATACCAGAATCTAAATCATTAATGTAGATTAGGAATAGCAGAGGACCTAATACTGATCCCTGTGGTACACCGCTGGTTACCACACTCCATTCTGAGGTTTTTCCTCTAATCAGTACTTTCTGTTTTCTACATGTTAACCACTCCCTAATCCATGTACATGTGTTTCCTTGAATCCCAACTGCGTTCAGTTTGAGAATTAATCTTTTGTGCGGGACTTTGTCAAAAGCTTTCTGGAAATCTAAATAAACCATGTCATATGCTTTGCAATTATCCATTATCGATGTTGCATCCTCAAAAAAATCAAGCAAGTTAGTTAGACATGATCTCCCTTTCCTAAAACCATGTTGACTGTCTCCCAGGACCCTGTTACCATATAGGTAATTTTCCATTTTGGATCTTATTATAGTTTCCATAAGTTTGCATATAATAGAAGTCAGGCTTACTGGTCTGTAGTTACCTGGTTCAGTTTTGTTTCCCTTTTTGTGGATCGGTATTACGTTTGCAATTTTCCAGTCTGTCGGTACCACCCCTGTGTCAAGAGACTGCTGCATGATCTTGGTTAGCGGTTTGTAAATTACTTCTTTCATTTCTTTGAGTACTACTGGGAGGATCTCATCCGGCCCAGGGGATTTGTTTATTTTAAGAGCTCCTAGTCCCTTTAACACCTCTGCCTCAGTTATGCTAAAGTTATTTAAAACTGGATAGGAACTGGATGACATGTGGGGCATGTTGTCAGTATCTTCCTTTGTAAAAACTTGTGAAAAGTAATCATTTAATATATTTGCTATTTTTTTTTCTTCATCTACGATTTTGCCATTTGTATCTCTTAAACATTTAATCTCCTCTTTGAATGTTCTCTTGCTGTTGTAATATTGGAAAAACATTTTGGAATTGGTTTTAGCTCCCTTAGCAATGTTCATTTCTATTTCTCTCTTGGCCTTTCTAACTTCCTTTTTGACTTGTGTTTGCAGTTCTGTGTACTCTTTCTGCGTACTTTCTTTTTGGTCCTTTTTTAATGCTCTGTAAAGTGCCTTTTTTCGCTGAATATTTTTTTTAATTGATCTATTAAACCATTTTGGCAATTTAGTTTTACATTTAGATTTGTCTACTTTAGGGATGTAATTGTTTTGCGCCTCTAGTACTACATTTTTGAAGAACAACCATCCTTCTTCTGTGGGTGTTTTCTCTATTTTACTCCAATCTACTTCTGTTAGTCTCTGTTTCATACCTTCATAGTTTGCTTTTCTAAAATTGTAAACCTTAGCTTTAGTCATTACTTTTGGGGTTTTAAAAAACACTTCAAATGAGACCATGTTGTGGTCTGAGTTTGCCAGTGGTTCTCTGACCTCTGTTTTAGTTATTCTATCTTCGTTATTTGAAAAGACTAAATCAAGGCATGCCTCCCCTCTAGTCGGTGCCTTGACAAATTGTGTTAGGAAGCAGTCATTTGTCATTTCCACCATTTCTATTTCATCCTTCGTGCTACCCACCGGGTTTTCCCATTTTATTTGGGGGAAGTTGAAATCCCCCATTAGTATGGCTTCTCCTTTGCTACATGCATTTCTAATGTCATTGTATAACAGATTATTGTGCTCACCGTCTGAATCTGGCGGTCTATAGCATGCTCCTATTATTATGCCCTTTGAATTTTTGTCTGTTATTCTGACCCATATTGATTCGGTTTTATTTTCTTTGTCCAGGTTTAACACCTGGGCTTCAAGACTGTTTCTTATGTATAGCGCTACCCCTCCTCCTCTTCTGTCCTGCCTGTCTTTCCTATACAGTGTATACCCACAAATATTATATTCGTCCCCATCACTCTCAGACAACCACGTTTCTGTAACACCTATCACATCATAGTTACCTGTTAGTGCAGTAGCTTCAAGTTCTAGAATTTTGTTTCTGATACTTCTAGCATTTAGATAAATACATTTAATGGTTGTCTTACCTGAGTTGTTGTTCTTGTTTTGATGCGGTCTCCCTTCTGTTTTTTTGTTGATTTCTCCCCCCTTCCTTTCTAGTTTAAATGCTTCTGAACCTGCTCGAGGATCTTTTCTCCAAGTAGACTGGTTCCCTTGTTATTTAAGTGCAGTCCATCCCGTCTATACAGATAGTCCTCGTTGTAGAATGTGGTCCAATGATCAAGATAGGTGAAGCCTTCCCGTGTGCACCACATCTTCAGCCATGCGTTTTGATTAATTATTTCCAGCTGTCCATATGGTCCTTTGCAAGGTGCCGGTAGTATACCAGAAAATACCACAGTTTTGGTTTTCTCTTTTAATTTCCTTCCTAGCTCTCTGAATTTTTTTGCAGGGATTTTGGTCTGTCTCTTCCAATGTTGTTTGTACCGATGTGGACGACTACTACCGGGTCGTCTCCTGTTCGTTCTAGGAGCCTGTCCACGTTCTCAGTGATGTGCTTGACCGAGGCTCCCGGAAGGCAGCACACTGTTGTAGTAAGGGGGTCCAAACTGCGAATTGAACTTGCTGTGTTTCTCAATATGGAGTCCCCAACAATCATGACCTCCCTTCTTTTTGCTGTCTGGTCACCACTGTCAATAGGGTCCTGGATGTTGTTCCTTTCATTCTCTTGTTGTTGGTTCTGCTCATCAAAATTCTGAAGTGACTCAAATTTGTTGGTTGTTTTGATTTCTGGTGGTTGTGTTTGACGAAGTTTCTTTTTTTCCCTGCTTCTGCCTACCTGAACCCAGCTGTTCTGACCTTCTATCTCCCTGGTGGCTTTCAGTCTGTTAGGGGTGATGCAGACTTCCATGAATTGTGGGTGTGCCAGTTCCTCAAGATTCTGTTGCTGTCTCACTTCTTCCAGCTCCATTTCTAGCATACTTACTAGTTTATGCAAGTCCTTGATCGCGCGGCACTTTACGCACACTTGGTTTAGCTCCGCTGGGTTTTCTTGGATTTCCCACATCAAGCAGGTGTCACAGATTACTGGCTTGAAGACCATGTTGAGGGTTTTTTTTTTTTTTGAAGTTTAGTTTCTTCTGCAGCCGTCAACTTGCTTTCAAACTGCTTCTAAACTGCTCTGCACTTTTCCACGCCTGTACTTCTCCCACTCGCTGTCGCTTCCACTCACTGTCTCTGGGAAGACTATAATATAAGATATAATATCATACAGGATCAGTGACAGCGTTTGCCCAGCCTGACCTGTATTGGCTATTTAGTTTTGTGTTCAGGATTTGTTTTGTTTGCCTGTTTTATTTCTCTCAGTGAGTAACTGTGTTTATTTTTGTAAAAACTTTTATTTAATTTTTAGAATAAAAGCGACGCATGCCTTTGCACTGCAGTACTTGCCTGTTTGGTTTTCTTCCTGCATCACCACTCAGCCCCCTGCTACACATAGATATTCCCATTATTTTTCATTTCCATTTGGCTGCTGCTTGCTGGTGGGAGAGCTGCCTCCCTGTATTCTTGTAGTTTCCTTAACAGCGAGTTCCCCTTATCTAGTCGTTGAGACAGAAAATGATGCACATGACCTGCGACAATTAAGCTTTTTTAATTTGTTCATTAACGACTCATCGTCTCAATTTACACAACAACCATGTTTACCACAGGATAATGGTGTGACATTATCTATATGAACAGCGTTGTGGGTACTTCAACCGTAATGTGCCCACACAATATTATATACAAATTACATTTAGTATAGTAACTAATGTAACCCATGTAATTAAATCATATGTTTTGTTCAGGAATTTGTACTTAAGACATCTTCATATTTAAATGGTTGTCTTCAGGTGACTTTGCTGCTTTGAAACTGTAAAATAGTCTAAATGAAGATTTATTGTTTGCTGCAGATTTAAACAGAGATTAGATTCAAACAACCTAATACTTCTTGAACCTATAGCATGTTAACTCCACATCCAAGAAGCAACATGACAACATGTACAAGTCATAGATATCTATATATCTCTATATATATATATATATATATATATATATATATATATATATATATATATATATATATTATATATATATATATAGGTATATATGTTAATTCCATCTTGGTTGGAATTAATTTTCTTATCATGACATTCAGTTTTGTATGTATTTTAGTATGTACAATTGTAGGCTATAAATCCATATGTTTCAAGTGCCATTGGTATTTGTAGTTGTTAGTTATTATACATTTATGTTTATTAAGCTTTTAAAATTTCGATAGAACTCCCTAACCCAACATAATTTGTTTATAATGAACTGTTGGCTGAATTCCTCTAATCATGCATTTTCTCTGTTACTCTTTGCTCGCGATAAATAAACTCAACATGATTAGATGTACCACCGAACACTTACAGTATTACAAGAACATTTTACATGCATACAAACGTGTGAAGGTGAAAGTTTACATTGTACATAAAGTGTGGAGGGAGTCTGACAACATTATAAAACAGGTTTAGGTAAAATCCATGTCAATGATCTTGATCAGATTCCTAGTTCATTGCTGTGTTCTTGATGAGTGTTCTTTGTTCTTGTGTGGAAAAGCCAAGGACGCATTGCAAATCCACAATCACCTAAGGAAACTTTATTGTAATATATAATATGCGTTTTCTCTACCAAGATTTCAGTTGTACAATTCAAATAAAATCTATAGTAGATGTAAGCTGTCATATAATGGTACGTATGCAGAATTCAAATAGGCTACAGTTGCATTGATAATTTGTTGGTAGTGACATTACACTGCATGCAAACAACTGTGTATAATTTTAGCAATACAACAATCATTCCGTAAGGTTACAAATGGTTGAAATAAGTGAATAAACCTCATTCATAACCACAAGTATAGAACATATTTTCATAACTACAAATATTGAATTATCGAGGTAGTCTGTAAGAAATTAACCCTTGTCCTGTACACTCTCTCTCTCTCTCTCTCTCTCTCTCTCTCTCTCTCTCTCTCTCTCTCTCTCTCTCTCTCTCTGTATCGTCGGCATCACAGACACGGTCTGTTAAATGTCTGTTTCAAGGTGAGTTATATACTCTTTAGTTAATAACATTTTTTCCAAGTGCAAATTAACTCCTGATAAATGATAACAATTAACATGGATTTGCTTTTAAATTCCCATGCAAGCAAAGGAAATAGGTTGCAAGAAGACAGCTCGTTAAGATATTAACATTATTTCATAAATCAACATAATTTCGGAAATCACATTAGTACGATTATTTAATAACAAAATAGGCACAATGACTGCTTAAATGCCAAAATCAATGCAACATACCAATTTCTTGATTAACACTGGAGTTGTCATTTACGAACATTTGAAAATCCTGCCCAAAGCCACTTGGAACTTGGTTTCAAGAGACTAGGTTTCAGGCCACTGCATGGCACACCAGGGGAGGCTAGGTTTGATACAGCAAAGTTTCCTCAAGCTTGATTACAGTTCAGTGTTTTGCTGCAGTTTTAATAAATGTAGGCAATATAAAAACAAGTTCAAGTTATGACAACACTTATTTTGCTTTACAACCATGAGTGACACATTTTGGGAGAGATAGTTTTTTTAAAAAGCTGCGGTTGGTTAAGGTTTGTTATATTTAATGAGCACAATCTGTCTGAGGGGAACCTGAATTTATATTTAACTTGAGTACACTTCTTTAAACTGAATGAGCTGTCATAGAAGACTCTGTTTCACAGCCGTCGTTTGTTCTTCCATTGGTCCCTCCTAATATCACATTTCTCATTTTCCAAATACTATATATATATATATATATATATATATATATATATATATATATATATATATATATATATATATATATATATAGATATATATATATATGATTGCAGGTGGTATCTCTAGCTTATTGACAAATGTAACCCATTAAGTACTAAATAAATGTTTCTTTGTGAAAAAATAAGGACACAAGCTATATTTATGTAATTATGTAATTCATTACAGTAATAAAGTAGCCTGTCCTCATATGAGGATAATTGAGCTTAATGGGTTGAAACATCAATTTTCTATATGAAATTAAGGGCCCTATTTAGCAAAACTGTGTGGAACTGCATGGGCAAATCTGTCAGCTATTGCCCGTCACTATCCCTGAGAACAAGCTTGTGAACAGCTGAAAACCCCTCATGTAGTAATTCAGTGTTTATAAAGAAATCACTTCCCAGAATTCTAAAATGTGACTTCTTCCCTTTACAAATAATTTTACACAGTCAAGCTTGAGAGGTGGTGTGTAATGTTTTAAATTTGATAGACTGCCAGTCAAGCCTCTTAATGGACTGGCCCAATGAACTCTGCTTTTCTCTTGGTTCAAGTTGTATGTTTAAAAAGATATATTCCACTCCCCAGCTACGGAAAGTTCTGGAAGCTTCAGCAGTATGTGCCCACTTCCATATCACTAGGTCCAGGAAAGAAAGTTGAGCGCACTGCCCTAATGACCTTCCCACACATAGCACTAAGCTCAACTGCTGCTCTCATCAGGATGCTATTAAATGAGTTCAGAATTACCTGGGGCGATCCTATTATCAGAAAAGAGCACAACACCGGCATGAAATACTTCAAATTTGTGTTGGAGTTAATGAAAGAGCAGAACTCCCATCTGCAGAGGCTCTGCTTAGCAGTGGTATGCATTTGGCATTATAACTTAATTCTTGATTTTCCCCGCAATACTGCAGTCCCATGAGAGACAAACCCTGCCATCCCAGATAAATTAAATTAACCAAATAACAGGAACACAAAGGAATTGCTATTATTCTTTTTTAATGTGCAAGCATTTTTCAGTAATTCACTATTATCATGAAGTATGTAAAAAACCAATTGTTATTTAGGACATCACTGTTATGCTTTCGTTTCAGGTTAATAAAGTTAAGCAGTTGTTCGTGAGAGAGTAGACAAATTAATTTGAGTTAATCACAGATTAATGTCAGTTTCTCTTTTTTTACATGGAAATTATAGTGAAAAAAAAAACAAAACATGTATTTGAATCTCCGTAACTGTTTACTATAAAGAGTATTTTACAGTAATGTTAGAATCACATTTGGATTTTCCTTATATGAAGCTCTTTTTGCAATGCAGCATACGTTGGAACAGTGTGATTCCTGTGTATTTACATAGAAATAACTTAATAAATGTAAATATTTTTTGCATGATATAACCCTAACCTAAACCCTAACATTAACCCTAACCTATGGGGTGTTGTGTTAACATATTGAATTACATACCGCTTTGTAGTTTTCCATTTACTTAACGAAAAACATTTAGAAATCCTGTACTACTATTGTGGCTTCCGGTAGAGTTTTGTGATATAATTTTGTAGTTTCTTTGATTACATGATGTTTAATAGAAGATATAAATTATGTTCATATGTGTGTGTATATATATTATATCTCAATCCTAAAATTCTAGGTGATGCACAACTTTTGGCCTAGCTGTAGAGTATAAAAAAAAACCCAGAACAAAACAAAAAACAGTACTGTGTTGCAAACAAAACATGACTTGGACCATCTAATAAATCTGTTCTTCATTTAGATTAGAATTCCCAGTTCATTTCCATCCTATTTGAAATGTAAAATATTTCATTTAAATGGGTACAGAAAAGTAGTAGATTATGCTTCCCGGCTTTTTTTTTTCTTTTTCTTTTTTTTTTCACTTTTCTAATATGTTTAGCCATTAACACTGGGGTTTTTATTTGCGTAAAAACAAACAAAAAAAAACCAAACATGTTGTTTTAAAATCTGATAAACATCATTTACATTCAAGCATTAAAACTGAGCAGCACTATGAATGTGTGGTCAATAGGCAAAAGCAAATGACTTCACAAGTGTCAGTATTGAAAATGGTATGTCAAACTAAATGATACTGCCGTGATTTATAAATTTATAAAGCAGCAATTTGTACGATAGTTGCAATGATCTCTGTAGACCGTATTGTGTTATATTTAAATAGGGGACACGTGTTAACAATGTAGACAGGTTCGTTGTATTTTTAGATACATCTGGATGACTTTGGTTAGCATGTTATTTTTGGGTTGGTTTTAAGTAGCTGTCTATTAGAAATCACCACATTGCCAACAATGGTTAAAATCCTTTCAGCGTTTATTGTGTGAGCTGTCATTCTGATTTAAGAGATTCTTCAGAAAGTATAAAACACTCCACTAGAGGTAAAGTGATATAGACTGTGCTGGTACCAGTATGCATAACGGTAAAATAAAATCAATAACTCATGGGTGATGCAACGTAACTGGTATTTATGACTAGAAATTGTACTGAATCTAATAGAAAATGGGCCTGATTATGATGAAACACAATAGAATGCAAACATAAGGGCAAAGTGCTGTTTGCGCAGGATTACTCTCTGTTGTAGAGAGTTTGAACTGGGCGCTGGTGGAATTATGTTAGACCAATAAAGAAAAAAGGTGGACGGGAAAAGCTGTTAACAAATCAGAAGCAACTGACATTCTCTTTGCTGTGATCTTGATGAAGTAAAGTTTGCTCTTCATTGCCCTAGCACCATTTCATAATGCTCTGTTTAGAAATATTTACGTTCAATGAACAATTTTGCATGTTCGATTGCAGTGTTTCAATATATTCATAAATATATATTTCTAATACATGTTACCAGCCTTTTACAATAGAGCTTATTTACGATGGGAAGTGTGATATGAAACGTGGTTTCATTAACTTTAGTGCTGCTGTGAAGACTATAGATTTGTATGAAGGGTTTTTGTAGAATACATAGGCCTACACCTCATACAGCGTACTTTCTGGAAGTAATTTAGTCCAAAGTGTTTTCAATTGAAATAATCACTTATGCTGCTGTTGGTCTATGGAAAATCTGCATATATGTTTCAAACCGACACACAAAATATGAAATCATCTGGAATAAATTATTTCCTACAGGTATGAAGTAGACATATGAGTTTTATATTATTTAAGAAAACTGTTTTTTTTTTTTTTTTTAAAAACCTTCATTTCTTTAAACACCATTCAAGTTTATGAAGCTCTTAATTTATTTAACACAGTTTTGAGAAGGCTTGTTGATTCACACTTTTTCTTGTGAAGAAGGTAAAGGACTTGTCTTTTTCCCTGCAAAAATCTAGACCCAATTGACTTTAATAAGGAACTCCCCTTGTTTTTCTTATGCTGAAACTACAGGACAGGTACTTTCATACATTTCTTAAAAGACACCTCAACTGTTAGAATTAAAGAGAAAGTAGATTATAATCACATTACATTAAACTTCCCCTTCTTTTTATGATCCAGACATTTTTCCTGTGGGTGGATTTCAGTAATCCTTACACGCATAAGTTTAATTAGTGTTATCATAACATTCAGTTACCAAATGCAGACAGAGATATGAAAGATGTGTGCCCACATATCCCTTGAAAACACATTATTAATACCTGTCTTTAAACAAGCCTTTAAATAGTACTGTGAACTGGCTTAACAGAACTTGAAATAGCACTTGGCTATTGATCTCGATCCTTTGTATAAAGCAAACTTCAGTAGAGCTGCCAAATGCAAGGTTTAGAATGCAAGAGATTCCCGCGATGCATTGTGCCTTCTGGTCTTGCATGAGCTTGGGAATTGGAGCTTGTTAATTTACGGATAAGAAAAGTGAACTCTGGACTTTTCTCAAATGCTGCGCTTAATGATTGCAGCTCCTGACATGTAAAATGCAGTCTCTTAGACATTGTGTGCAGTGCTTGTGAGACTTGGCTTTCATCTCAATAATAACGGTGCTTTCTTTTAAAGCAGGACAAAGCATTCATCCGTCCAAATGATTTAATTGGATTCTGCTAAAGCAGAGCTTGTAGGTTTCATGAAGTCTGTACACTCTGAGTGACACCACGCTGCCTACGCTTAAATGACTGACATCTGCAAATGAGGGAAGATCAAAATAAGTGATGATGGGGCAACTCTATCGATACAGATATATTTTTGTCTATCTTGAAAGGCTTATTTCCTAACTTTGTAGGTGAAAAGTATCCTATATTGTGGCATGTAATTAAATATAACATGTTTCGCTTTTTATGAGTCATTGTTTGCTGTTTGGCTGAAAGAATATGTGGATGATGTGTACAGCACCATTGCCTGTGGCTACTTCACTTTGCTTATATAATGGCTCTATAATATAGTATTTTAAATACTACTACTACTACTAATAATAATAATAATAATAATAATAATAATAATAATAATAATAATAATAAATAATACCATGTGACGGAAACATGAGTTCTGGTGATGAATCTTCCTCCCGACCTGTGAGGGCGCTAAAGAACGAGAGGAGAAGTATCTGGAAGGGCTGGCCTGACAGTTCGTTTCCGGGTCAGGGAAGTGGGTCAGCCTGGAAAGAAGCGCGACTCTGTTGTAAGACCGTATTGATTTGAAAGGTAAACGAGGGGCAGCTGCAAGTAATAAGGCAGCTGCAACCGTTTACCTCGATATCATGCGGGATTACATATAGGGGCCAGGGTAACGCGGATCTTTGCCTTCGTTTGGGTAAAACGCTGGAGAGACAGAAGGATTGAGAGAGGAGCTCTCAGTAAAAGAAAAGAAAGAGTGTTGTGTGTTGTTTGTGTCTGTGTAAATAACTGTCTGTGTTTTCACCACTAGACAGCATACACACAAATCCGGAGCTGTCGCTAGGGTCAGCACGAACCGGATCACCACTGCACCAACCGTCACGAATTACCCGTGTCTTCACCACCGCACACGCATGTCTGCACTCAACCAGGACTGGTGACCGTGTGTTTGTTTTGTTCGGGACTGTGCCCTGTTATTTCTATCCCCGGGCTTTACACGTTGCTGTGTATACCAGGGGATTTATTATTTGACGGTCAACAGACCTGTATTACAAATAAAAGCACTTTTTTCACTGGATATCGTTGTCTGTTCATCAATCCTGCACCGCATCACCGCGACATCTGTTCACCTTACCAACCACTTTGCCACATACCACAACAGACAACTTAATAGAAAACCATTTTATTCCAAATCTACTGTTTTAATATGTGTACAACACAGATTACTGTTGAAAATGAAGTGTCCAAAAACAGTTGAATTCAATTAAATTGAAGCTACAGGAGATTACATGGGGTTTGCCTTTCCTGACAGACTTTGTTCAATTAATAATGCCCCTGGAGCCAGAGTTCCATCTATAACTAATTTTCCCATCCTCACAATGGAGTTCATTAAGCCTAATAAATGATGAGGTTTAATGGGAATGTACTCTATGGTTTATACCAGCCATTGTATTGCCACCTCTGAGCCAGGCCCACAGCCATGCTTTATATGCACATATACTTGATACCACACATCACAGACAATGGACTAAAAACAGCACATGATTCCTCTTTATGCAGACCAAGTGTTTCATTCTAAAATAGATTTGCATTTTATTGAGATTAACCAGGATGTTCCCAAGTGTTGTAGAGCTCTGACAGAATGCAGAAACTGAAGGGAGGCTACGGTACCCACCCGCTTACTTTACCAGGGATCTGAAGGGATTTCTTACATGGTGCCCGACCGGTCTAATTTCGGTGCCTGGGCACCAATGAAGCGAATTATTTTCCGTGGGGAAATCAAATTAGTCTTTCCATTGAATAGACAATAGGAACAAAAAAAGATGTGTCTGATTCCCTAAATACCAGTTTTGAAGGTACACTCTGAATCAGATTCTGATAACTGGTGAGTATTTTAAATGTTTGTCTGATTTCACGGTTTAAAGCTGCTTCATATATTGGCCAGTGCAGAGACCCGGGGTTTGAAATAAATGACTGACCTTGCTTTTAAGACTGAATTTATTACAAAAGCATAAATAAGTGCTACACATTTATTTAAAATAGATACAAATAATAAATAAAACACTGTTATAAACTATTTATTTATATATCTGCTTTGCTTGTTTTTATTGTCACTCGAGTATAGTATCTTATTTGTCCTTCGATAAACAAATCAGCCAATGATCGTCAAGAAAAACGTTTATATCCTACCCCAATCCATTACATCCCTTCAATATACAAACCTGAATAACCCCTTTGCTGAGAAACCTCACGAGATCACCACTTCCCAGAGATCAGATCATATTTACAGGGTTATTTAGTGTCAGTCAATTATAGGTGCTAATCAATGTATTTATCTGCCACATTGTTGAACCTCTGGCCATATTAATGATGTACACTGTCTTATCATTTGTTGCACACTTTATATTATTGCAAATGTGGGTAAAAAAAAAAAAAGCATTAATCTCTGAACCATTTGTTTAATTATTTTATATAATGTGAATCTATTTTAGTATGTGAATATTGTTAAAAGTGTAATATAACTGATTTTTGACAACGAGAAAAGGGCAGTGTGTGTGTATAGGGGCAGGGTGCATGCAGAGGGGCTGCAGAGAACATGCACTGCATTAGTTCCATTGCCAGAGCATAGTAAAAAGGGCAGTGTGTGTGTATAGGGGCGGGGTGCATGCAGAGGGGCTGCAGAGAACATGCACTGTATTAGTTCCATTGCCAGAGCATAGTAAAAAGGAGAGTGTGTGTGTATAGGGGCGGGGTGCATGCAGAGGGGCTGTAGAGATCATGCACTGTATTAGTTTCATTGCCAGAGCACAGTAAAAATGTGGCTGAATTGTATTACGGCAGGACAAAAGCATCAGCCTACAGCAATCTCCAGAGACACAACATTAGCTTTGGGGTTAAAAAAAACAACCCTATTGATTATTCTAATATATTGTGTAAATATGGAGTTAGCATTGTATGCCCATGTCATATAGAAATTACATTTAAATTTTCACCAGAACATTGTACTGTGACAAAGCTAAATGTAATCACAGAATTGGAGTAATATATTGGAGAAATACTGTACAGTAGAGCCCATCGTTTATACTATTGTACTGTATCCCTATTTTTAAGGGGAAACATGCAGTTACAAATACACACTGTATAGATATACATCAACATTCCCGTTAAGAAAGTTATTTTCTTTTTTTTCCCAGTGCAAACCAATTAAAGGACTTGGATTTGTTCTTGATGCGTACCAATGCGTCTGCAGACATGGATTCTACCATCCGAGCCGGCTCTCAGTCAATGGCTACACAAGTAAGTGCCCCTTGCTTTAGAAATAAGGATACCGTTAATAAGGCACCATTCCTTTTCTTACCCTGATCAGGGCTACACAGTCGATTCCCCTCATATAAAGAGTCTCAGCCCTGTTGTTTTGTCACCAGTATTGCTCCCAAGACTCCAGAGAACATACCTCATTTTAACAAGCTTTATTTATAGAATGAAGCGAATACAAAAGCATCCTACTGTGGATATGAAAATCCTCCCTGGTTTGTAATGCAAGAAACTGACAGGGTTAGGAGATATACTGTGAAGGAGAATGGTATTTTGTCATAGTGCACAGGGATTGTGCTCTGGAAAGTAAAGGACTTCATTGTAGAACACAATGTTGAGGAGAAGAACATCCCACTCAGGGGACACATCAGGATCAGGATTCAGTGCCTAGCCCATTAGGTCATTCTAACAAAATCAACTAGCTAGTGCAACATGTTATGCAAGTGTATTAGAGAAGAAGGTTTTTGTGAATGTTTTTATATTTGCAGAGTAATCAAGGAACCCATGCTTTGTTTTTATATAAGGTAGGGAGAAGGACATTGTAGGAAGATTTGTTGGTGGTCTGTTACTTGCCCTGTTTATTTAAGTAACAGTTGTTAAGATTATCCCACACAATGACAATTTAACTGGACGGTTTTTGTGTTTAATTGCACTGCTCCTCATTGTAGTTCCTCCACAAATCTTAAATTATCCGACAGTAATGTTTCAGCTCCACTTGGTCCCTTGTTCCTTATAGGCAAGGGGGGGTCTCCTTAGCGATTTTCTTAGCTGGGGCTTGGGACACATTAAACACCAAGATATAGCTGCTTAGATTTAAACTCAAGCCATAGGGAAGTAAACGTATGCAAGGTTACACTCTGAAGAGTTTATATTTAATTACATTTCGCTTTATCATTTTCTGTCTCTTAAAGAACCCGCTGGTCACAGTGAATGGTCATGATTTGTCTTTTACTGAAAGAGCTTGAATTTCCTTAAAAAGCTGACCGTAGTGAAACCATAACAAAGGCATAGTGAAAGCATGATAAAGCACGGGTAGGCATTGTAAAGCACAATGAAGCCACTGCATAAAACTGCAAAAATGCTGTGGAAAAATACAGTGGTACATGTTATAAGAGATAGCAAGGTAAGCTGTGTCTCAGATTCTGATTGACACACACTGTGATTGAAAGAAGATCTATTTTAAAATGCTGTTTTATCTGGCCTTTAGTTGCATGGGTAACTGTTTAATATTTAGCGCCTCAACTTCTCTGATCTACCTGATTGCTGAGTAAGTCTGTTTGTTTTTCTGAAAATTCAGTTAAATCTTTTCTAATATTTATAGAATCAGACTGAACCTATTGGAAAAACACATGGTAAAAAAGGCTATAAAAGCTTAGAGGTTTTTTGTGTTTAGCACATGAAACTGCTCTAAAGCCATGCAAACAACTTCTGTTATTTATTATTTTTTTTATAAACTGGAAAAGGAAAATAGCAACTAGTGTGATCATTAGAAATAATAAATAAGGAAATGTAGAAATGGTACATATGAAGGTGACAATAAAATTAATTTAGCATGCTGTTGTTTTTATCTTTTCAAGTGCAGCAGTGCACAATCCAGAGCCTCTGCAAGGAACAGAGATAGCAATTTATAATTGGAGTCATTCATTTTTACAGAGCAGTTTATAATAATAATAATAATAATAATAATAATAATAATAATAATAATAATAATAAAGGACTTTTATGTAAATCATGTGTTTTGCAGAACATTGCCTTTGAGAAATAGCTTGTTTCATATTTTAAAAATGGCTTGTTAATTGAATTCAGTGTGTCCACTGTTTATTTAATTTGTGTCAGGAGCATTTTACTCTGAAGAACTTGGCAACCAGAAAAGACACAGCTAAAATATGGGGACATTAATGTCCGGACTGTTGCCAAGATTTTATAAAAGATGTTTTGAGAGACCAATGCATAAGAAATGATGTTTTGAGAGACCAATACATAATAAGTGATGTTTTGGACCCTGATGCCCACTAACCACATTGCTCTGTACTGAAGTTACAACAGTTCCCTAGGGGCCAATGACAAGCAATATACAATATTTTCTTGGAGGGTTTTTCTCCCTTCCCCTAATCTTTTTATTATGTACTGGACAGGACATGGTGATGAAACTCATCATCACCTACAATGCATCGTTTTTCACCATTGGAAAACATCCTCATTCTGAGACATGCAAATGAAGGTGATGGCAATTTAAGTTCCTTAACTGCCAGGGTATCCAAAGACTGGCGATGCTCGGCATCCAACAACGTGAAACAGAAGGTGATAAAGAGAAGAGATTAAAAAAAGAGAAAAGTGATTTGAAAAAAAATAGTTGTACTGCTTTAAAAATAGTCTAGCCTGGAGGAATACGAGACTAAATTTACAGAGAAAGTATGAAATAAACAAAGCGTTATCTGATGCACAGTGCGTGTCCAACAACTTTTGGGGAATGTTGTATTTCTTTGTTCATCTATGCAAGTTCATTCTGCTTTGAAAATACATGGCCATGTTTCCAAAGCCAGACACAGTATTTCTTTATTTTCCTACAACCTAGAACCAAAGCACTGATAATGGTGCACAGTATGGATATGTAAGACCTGAACCCTGTGTTCATCTATTGCAACAGGATGCATTCCACCTTACCACAACAGTGAAATAGTGTCTTTATCTTCCAGCTTTATCTTCCAGTGGGGGAAAGTATAGACTTCATGTAATATAAGAACTGAACATACAGGCTGCTACATTACAAGAAAATAAAGTGAACTCTTGAAGGGGTGGGCTGTACTGATAAAGCTCACTTCTCGACTGCACCGCGCACCTCACAGTACACCCTTCTTGCGTGTTATTGCTTACACAGTATACTCGGGCTGTGCTATTCTAGACAGTGCACTACCTTGCTTTGAGGTTCACAGTATACAAGGGATTTAACACTGAGCTGCTCAGCCATGCATGTTATGCAAAGATTGCATGTTGTATCGTGAAAACTACTGTAGACTAATGCCAGTTCCACTGCCCAATCTTTTTTTTGCTTCTTTAGTGAAGTTGTCAAGGCAAACCCCATTGTATCCAGGCGATAATGAATTTACCCCAATTATCCAAATTATTATTATTATTATTATTATTATTATTATTATTATTATTATTATTATTATTATTATTATTTATAATTTCATTTCTTGTCATCAATTGTTTTTACATATACTGAAAAACTAACTTTCAGTGGCTCAGAAGGTTTTGGATGGCGCCGCTCAGGCGAAGTAATTCCACCCTGGCAGTAACATATCAATCAGACCACATGCTTTGAGAGAGATTTTTTATATTCAGTGCACAGCTGTCTTACTTGATTCTCTCAGTCAAGTTCAATTAAACTGTTTCATTGTCCACATCCAAGGTGTTCCATTTCACCATACAACCAGGGATGCTTAGCTAATGTTCACAAAAACACCAATGTCTATAGTTTCTTATTGTTTTTACTGGTGCCTCACATTTCACGTTGCTCAAAGGATCAGCAATAACATCCTCTTGGTTGCCTTTAAAAACCCTTACTGGCTGGACACCATATCGTTTGGCTGACCTGTTCAAGACCTGTATTTCAAGTCTCACTGTGCATTGAGAGGCCTTGGTGGCTGTCCCCTCCATAGACCAGCTCAGGGTTGCTGAACTGTCAGCTATAGAGTAATTGCAACTCCAACCTCCAGCAGATTAAAAATGTTAAAAATGACCCAAGTAGTGCAAGCATAGAGATATAACCCATTTGTTGTTTGGTTCATATATATGACACTCGTTTCATTTAAAGCTGCACAGCTGAGATCCACGTAGCCAATGAAAGTGTAAAATTGCTAGGTTTTATTGAATTATTGTTAGCTACAATTACTTTGAACATGTTGGGGTTGGATAGAAATCAAATGGCGAGATTAGAATGGTATATCATGGAAAATAAAATGAGCAAATTTGAAATGTGTGAAGGAATCCCAGCTGGACTGCATGGGCACAGCTTGTAGCAGACAAATACAATCCAGTAAGACTGTCGTCAACAGTTTATCTAATTAATCTGAAAAGCCGAAGAAGCTCTGACCTCACAGAATTAATGCTATATTTCCCTAGCAGGTTGTAATATGCTGTATAATAAAAGAGAGTCCCCCGCTGTCCACAACATATTATTCAGTACTTTTTCCTCCTTCGGTGCTCCAGCTTATTTTTGTATTTAATTATTTATTTGTGTGTATTTTATTATACTTTAACTCCCATACCATCTCGAGAACTTGTCTTCATCTGTTATATTTACACAAGGAAATATCAAACATGGAACAAGTATGACAATCATCGAAAGCCATTGTGATTCATGAACAACAATATAAGTGCAAAATTACAATTGAATTGAAAATTACATTTTGTGACTTAATTTCCGTGCTCATGAAGCATGCAGAGTTGACAGCACTAGGGGACAAACAGAAGTAACACAATATCAGTGTCAATATGAGATGCCCCAGTCACCCAGAAAGCATGCTTTAATCCTGGGGAAAACAATGCCAGGCTTTTACTGGAAATAAAATAAAGTGTTTAATAACCATAATGATGCACATGTTTAAAGAAGAGAAGCCCTGGATCAGTAAGGATTATTGTTACACTTTTCTTCACAAACCCAAATTAATATATAGATTTGACTTTGTATTTTCAGAGAAAGCAAAAGAAAATCCAGTTTCTGGAAGCCGATATGAAGAGGAGTTGTCTGATGGAGTGCACGAGTGTCTGCCTTGCAGGGCAGGATGTTCTCACTGCACAGACGAGAACCCCTGCTATGCCCAGGAGGATGGGTACTTACGGATATCTATCCTTTCCTTCAATGCAGTCTGCATGCTGATGGATTTCATCAGCATGCTGGTCGTCTATTATTTTCGGAGAAACAAGGTAAAAACACAACTTCTGGCTGTCTGTGCATTTTTACTTGACAGTTCATGCAAAATGTTAATCCTTCAAAGGGTCTCCTGCTCGAAATTGGGGAAAAAATAAATAGCTGCATTATCAAAGTACACAGCCAGCGCTATGTTAAATTGTGGATTTAGTAAGAACAACATTTTATCTGATATGAAACATATTTCCTCTTATTTGTTAGTATCAATAAACACCTCAGTGGTTTTACAAAAGCTACTTGCACAGGATATGTTTGACTTGCGTGAAATTGCCCATTGAAAGATGTTTATATATATATATATATATATATATATATATATATATATATATATATATATATATATATATATATATATATAAAATTTCATTTAATAGCAAACTTTGCCCAATCCCACTCCACTTGAAATGAATATTTAGCATACTGTAGGTCCTATAAACTGCAGCTGGGATTAGATTGGTTTGAGTCAACAAGGTTTTGGCAATGGTTCCAGAGCAGTACATGATCATTATTCATTGATTACTTCTTGCATTAAAAATCTATGTTAATGTCTCCAGAATGGCTCAAATGGTCATCACTGTTCCTCAAGAAATATTTCTGCAGTCCTGAATACAGACGCACCAGACACTTATGCTAGAATCAGTAGGAAAATGCAACTTTTTACGTACGGATCGGTCCATTTTCACAAATGTTTTCTTTTTTGTTTTTAACCAACCTCTGCAAATCAATGTATTGAGTGCATTCTTAAAACAGATTATGAGGTCAGTCTTACATTTCAAACCATTTTAATCCAAGAAAATATTATCTAGCTTGGAGGTCTGTCAGGAAGAATACATACAGAAGGAGCTTTTATTGGTCTTGGTGGCATTACTGTGAATGTCACATATACAGCTTTAATTCAGTTTTGTTCAGCTTAAGGCTATACGTGTGTGAGACCATAAGCACTTGCAGTACTCTCAGCATTTTGGTAAATTGTTAAAGTTATACCTTATAAAAAAATACAGCTGAAATACAGCTGCATTATTCGAAAGCATTTCTCCCAGAAAGCATGATTTGTCCCATTCATTGTATAAGTGCATTGATGGATTTTTGTGTGTGTGTGTGTGTGTGTGTGTGTGTGTGTGTGTATATATATGGAAACCAGAGACTAAGATATGGCTATAATGCATTCTTTCTCATGCTGTGTTCAAATGGGAGATGATGTCCTTTTATCTTCTATCCTAGTCTGCCTCAAGGTGACACATTGCTTTTTTTTTCTTGAAACTTTATCATAACGCAAACTGCCGACTGACATACAAATGAAATTAGCTTGTAGGCTTAAAAAACATTTCATGAAATAGAAATGGGAGCAATAGAGCTACAAATAGGGTCACAGTGGGTCAGAAGGAAAATATGATTTGGCATCTGCAAGAATATCAATGTATTTTATAACTTAAGGAACAAGCCGTAGGCATTCTTGTAATAATAATAATAATAATAATAATAATAATAATAATAATAATAATAATAATAATAATGAAACTTTGCACTCCACTCATTTTTTTTTTAATCATAAAATCAGGTTCTAGCATTTATCTTGAAAGAATAACTACATGATTAAGAAACTGAAATGACCTTACCTGATTGCCATCTCCTATACAGAGAGAGTCAAATCAGCCAGCACAGAATAAATTAATACAGTGCTGAAATAGATGCCTGGCCATTTAGTTATAACTGACTCTACTATATAAGCTAACTTTATTTGTGTGTATGAAGCCTGGCTTATTCAGACATTTAAGAGCAGAGATTTTGAAAAGAAAAGGTTTAGCTTGTTAACTCTGGTTAAGCTGGTTAATCTGTTCAATGTTTGAAGCATATGGGGTTGCCAGTGTTCATTTAAAACATGTCAGGTGCACCTGATGCTAAATAGCATTTGTGTGTGTTTGTGCAGGCCCTGTCAGTATCTTGGGATGCTATTCCTGTTACTAGCATTTCCTGTGGCACACGCAAGTCTGAACATGCTCTCTCTTCGAAGTTAACTCTTTAAGTGACCACTTGAACACAGCTACCACTGTCTCTACCTCTATATAATGCATTTAGGTCTTCTGTTTCTTTTCTATGGTTATTGTAAAGAAAATGTGTGTCCAGAAATCAGAACTTCATACCACCCAACTATGTCTGCTATCTCCCAATGGAAAGGCCCTAGAATTGTATGTTTTTTTTAATATTCCCAGTGAGGTAGATGTAGAGACACTGATGAATAAGGCATCTGGCATCTGATTGGTTGGACAGTTCTAAATGATACAGTATATATTTTCATGTTTTATTTCTCTTACAGTCAGTGCTCATTTGTAACAGTAACTAGCTGCCTATTGTCTTTAATGTCATTGCTCCAGAAAGACATGTGAAAGTGTCGAGCAGTTGGAGCCAGCATAACACAGCCTTGCATGTCAAAGTCAAGGAGGAATTAACATTCCACAGCAGCTGTGAATTTAGCTGAAATCATTACATCTCAGTGTGGGAAACAGAACCCTTACCCCAGAGTAATTGAAATAATAAAGGGTTATACAGTAACAGGTGAACATTGAAATAATATACATTGAAATGACATTTGAAGGTGTTTAATGTTGTGACTGTGCTGAATAATTCTTGTATTTTTTCAGAGTATTCGAGCTTCGGGTTTGGTTCTTCTGGAAACCATTCTGTTCGGAGGCTTGCTTCTTTACTTTCCTGTAAGTAGCACAAGTGATTCATTCTGTCTAAATTAATCCAAGCTAAAACTGTGCTTGATGAAATACCCTTTGAAATCATTTTGAACTTGTGTGAAAATGTCATCTTCATGAAACTCTGTCACAGGATTGCCTGTGGATGACGTCAGACCTGGAAAAAACACACAGTACTGCGAGGTGAAATGGTAAAGGTGCTTGCTTGTGCAGGATTATTGCAAATAAAAATTTTAAACAGACAAAAATACTTTGTAAAAGAAAACGGTGCGTTGGCCAAAACAGACAAAAAGGACACATTAACAAACAATGGATGAACAAGCAAGTATCGTGCTGGTTTAAAAGCCAGCACGCTTAGCAATTGTTATTTCTTTTCTTATTATTTTGCCTCCTCACCACACGCATTCTCCACTTTCGAACACACAACCCTGAGTGCTTCGTGCTTCTATATATACAGTTGTGCCAGGATTCAATTACTAGTTTATCATTCACTTGAATCTTGACAAGTGAACTAATCTATGCAATCCCCGTGCTCACATACTATTACATACTTTATCTGCACGTGAAGTGATTGTGCAATCACGTGCCTAAATACAGCAATATATTTAAAATCACTCCTGCTACACAGAATCGTTTATATCCCGTGCACCAACACCTAAACAACATACAACATATAACAAAAAATACACACAGGGTGGGGCACACTGTCACAAACTCTTACTAAACATTCAAAATAATTAACAAATGCAAACATGACATGATTTTAGATTTTAAAAGCAGACATTGTGTGACCTGTAGTGTCGTACAGAACTCTGAGGGAGTTGTTAAAACAGAGGCAGGAAGGAATATGGCTCCTGGTTTTCAGACATGGAAGAGATGGATTCAGAACAGGGTGTCAGTTGAGATGATGGGATTGTGATACATTTAATTACTTGGTACCTTCAACTGGTGGTTTCTTTTGAAATTCTGCAGCTTGCCATTGTTGTCCTTCAATTGAAAGACCTGCTTTTATCATGTTTATGCAGCCCTGTTAGCTCTACAGATTTCCTAATTAGTAGTCTAGGGAATTACAGTAAAATCCTTTATTTACAGCCACCTGTGCCTCAGATTGTCCCTTGCTATTTGCTATTGAAACCCCAGTACAGTTTTTTTTAATACCAGTCAATGAGATAGAACAGATAAGTAACCCATTTCCACTGCTTCTTTTTTTGGTTTATTTTCTCTGGCCTCCATTATTTTCTCTGTCTTTGTTTTTGTGTGCTGGAACCTATTCTTCTCACAAGCATAATGGTATTTTAAGGTATCAGGAGTTGGCAACAACTGAAAACTTAAAAGAAATGTCTAAATTGTCAGTTTCATGCTTAGAATCTCAGACAGCCCAAGAGATTTTTTATTTTTATTTGTTACCTCTACAGAAAAAAGTTAAGGTTATTTATGTTAAGGGTGTTGTCATCATTTTGAATATAAAATGAGTCATGGAACCGCATTATGAAGCAAAGCAATCAAACTGAAAGACTTGTGAATAGGACGTTAATTTAAAAAAAACAAAAAACAAAAAAAAAACTTTCTGATGATTCATTGGATAGAAAGAGGGTTATCTCCTGTCAAAGTGAGCTCCAGTATCACAGAAGTGCATTAGTGTGCTGTACCACCTGTATGTCAAACATGCTTTCACTTGTCAAAATACACTCCAGTAGTTTTCCTGCTCTCCTGGAAATTCAGGATCACAGCAAACCCATGAATCAAGCTAAGTACTATACTATAACTGCTGCTGTTGGATAGCTACTTACTGCAGACGCATTTATTTCAATAACCACATTTATTTTTAAATGATAATAGTTACAATTATGGAAGATATAACCATTACTCAGTGAATATTTTGCTTTATTTAGGCAATTTCAAGTTATTAATAAGAAATTAAAAATTATTATTATTATTATTATTATTATTATTATTATTATTATTATTATTATTATTATTATTATTTAAATGTCAATACTTTTTGTCAATGAAAAACAACAGTTTTATGAGTAAAAGAAACCGATCATTGCAAATGCACTAGGTCGTAACCAACTGACTCCATTGTGATTTAGCCTAACATTTCTTTAAATTTTACAACAATTTCTCTGGATTGTCTTTATCCTTTTAAAACTTTAAAGACCCCCAGAAAGAAAAAAGGGGTTTTATGTGGGTTGTAATAATAATAATAATAATAATAATAATAATAATAATAATAATAATAGCATCAGTAATAAAACAAACTTAAATAAGATGGATGTAGTAATTGTATCAATTATGCGATTAAAACCAAGATTAACTAAGATACATTTTTTTAATCGCTTGCCGGTCCTAAAATCCAACTTCCACTCCCTCAAAATGGCAGGCGGGTGAAAACAGGTTCTCAAGACGAAGTGCAGCTGGGTCGTCTGACGCTGGCAGGTTCAACCATGCTGTGAAAACCTGAGTAACATACTTGGCCAAAGAGGAAGGGGCACTCACCAACCCTCCTGGCCAGCGTGGTGAATTATGACCAACCCCCCACCCCATGACAAACGCACAGACAAAAACATGGCCCTCATTCCCCGGACAACTCAAAGGAGTATGGAAAGATGCATGCTCGGAATAACAAGTGGAGACAGGAAAAGGAAGGAATGAGCGAAAAAATGAAATGGCAGTGGGCCAGACATGCAGCAAGAAGAACAGACCATCGCTGGACCAAGGAGATACTAGACTGGATCCCAAGAGATATAAAGCAACCAAGAAGAAGACCTCCAGAGACATGGCAAGATAAAATTAGGAAACACGCCGGAGCAACGTGGATGATGAGAAAGGTAGAATCTTGGGGAGGTCTTCATCCAGCAGTGGAATAAAAAAGGCTGAAGATGATGATGATAATATATAATAATATATATATATATATATATATATATATATATATATATATATATATATATATATATATATATATATATATATATATATATATAGTATAACTAAGTAACTACTATGTAAATGCAGTTATTAGAGACGCAATGTAAAGTATTACTGAAATATGTCATACTGAGGTTCTGTATCCTTAAATGAAAAGTTGGTGATCAAGGGATTGGTGTAAAAACTATTCGTACCCCATTTCTGAGATCTAACGTAATGTTTTGCTTTAGCTAAGTATAGTTGGTGTTTCCTACACAGTGGGATTCAGTTTTCACATAATCTACTTTGCAGCAAGTCCCCTACACTTAACAGACCAGCAAGACCAGTTCAGGTTTAACTGTTGCTCATAATAATCACGTCTATAAATAGATAGCCCTTGGATTATAATATAGCTGTGATGGAATTGTGATGTGCTGCAGCATCCTGAGATCGGCTCAAGTCAAGGCAACATCATAGACATGAATTCCACTGTGTGCTGAACTGAGTATCCTCTTCTCATTACCAATGCACAGAAGTCTGGTTCCCAACATTATGATGTTTCATTTGGTTTTGGTGATGGTTTGTCTCTGTTTCTAGGTTGAAATTTTAGTGGCTTTTTGTGATAAATGTATGGTACTGTATATCTTTCCTATAATTGCCAATATTATTGCCAGTGTAATCTGGTGTGTAATCTTGATTTTTTTCATGTTTGTTGAAAGACCTCACTCAGGTTTGTATCAGACAGATGTTTAAAAGCATAAATGGAATAAATTATGTTGCATGGTTCTTTAAGCAATAGCATTTGAAGTAACTCCAATGCATCATGAGTTGAAATATCTACAGTCCCAGAATTCTGTCATCTTGGTTCCTAGAGTAATGCAGTTTTGTTCAGCATGTCACATGCAATAACATCAGCCTCTGTGTGAATAAGGCTTTTATGTGGAGAAAGCAAACCTAAACAACACAGTAATCATTGTCACAGTAAGGGAAAAGACTGTATTAGAGTGAAAAAGGGTTTCTTTATTTGGTTTGAATGTTTTATTTTTTGTATTCATGTTTGCTGTTTAGGGCCCATATATGGCCGTCTGTCCGGCGGTCAAACTATAACAGGTTAACATGATGACTGTCTTCATTTGGCACCAATCTCCACCACACTTGTATCACATACTGTATGTTTGTATCATAAATGCAAGTATGTATATGTATGTATCTCATGAGGAAGAAGGCCTCTTTTGGCTTTGCCAGGCATCCTTGAAGTGCCAGTGGTTGAGATTCCAGTAGATTAATCTGTTTTAGCGTGAATTCTAAAATTCAGAATGTTTCTAGTAGTTTCTAAGGCATATCTCTACATATACAGTATGATATTTAACCCTTAGCAGTCCATTTATTCAGCGCCTGTCGGCGCATCTGGTCCAATATATTTTCACACGCGCTGTTTATTTTACATGCACTGTTTAAAATTTTGTTTCACAGTAAAACAGATTTAAAAGGCAGTGCATATCAGCAGGACACTCAGTTCTGCATCTCCATCCAAGCCCCACCCCTTGTTCACGTTATTTATCACATACCTCTTCATAGTAATGCATACTGATAAATCCTCACCTGATCACTTTTATCACCAAACTCCTCAATAATGCAATTCAAGTCATTACTTTATTACTATAACTTCTCAAAAAGCTCTGCAAATGTCTGTGATATTCTTTGTGCGCTGGATGCAGAAGCAGCTATCTTGTTTTTTTTATGTCCGTGTTAGATCTGTGGTGCACGGCCTCTGTGTATTGCTCAGATCCACCTATTTCTTTTCAGCTTCTCTTGGCTCCTATCGGTCTCACTCGGCCATTGAAAGGTTTTCTTGGCTTTGTCTGGAGAAAAAACGACTAGAGACCTATGCTTGACGTCTTTTTGATGATGTCGGACAGGGTCCAACATAGGACTACAAAGGGTTAAGGGACAAGCTTGTCTCTTTTGCTTGGTTTTGTTGTCTCCATTGTCCCTTCCCATACCCGTACAGTATACCCATATTTCTCTTTCAATTGACCCCAATTTATGTCACACGCAGCCCCCCAGGAATGGACCGTTCACAGAAATATCAAAATTCTGTCGGCAGACATGCTGAAAAAACACAGAAATGTGGAGGAGTGGTCCAAATCGCTCCCCTGATAAACATGAGACCTTTACTGATACTGAAAGACCACATCGGTTGGGAGAATGAAAACCGTGCTGTGAATGGCAGAGCGCTGTTCCCGAGGAATCCTCATCTGCACAGTTTCCACAGAAAGTAATTTACGCTTGACAATCTGGAGAGCAGCAGACCCATTATCAAGTCTGCAGTCCCCCCCCCCCCCCCCCATCTCTGGGTCAAGGTGTCATCTTCACTTGGAAAATAAGATTAATTTGTGCACTGTGACTCCGACTGCTCATCCAGGTGTCGTATAGATTAGAAAATAAGTTACTGAAATAAAAAGGAACAATGAAGGATTGTGAAAGAAGAAGTCATTGTTTAAAAGTTAACCCTATCAGTTTAACAATGAAGGATGGAACAGTTTAACAATTATAAACCACAACACATTTAGAATTCTGTCTGTGAATTCCTACCTGGTTATAAACTAGAACAGATTTTGGACACAAGTCCTAACACTACCAATAGGGGATAGGGCCATCACTGATGCAAGAGGTATCTTGTGGTCACAAGATAATAAGTAAGTTAGTAAGTCGTGCGCATGAGATATTAAATCGTTCCAATGGGATGTTAAATTGTTCCCACTAGATAGAAAATCTTTCCCACAAGATTTTTTTTCTCCCATGCCCCTTTCCAGGCTTCGTAACATAGAGTGGTAACCACCATTTATTTCAGTAAAATTAAATATGTTTGCCATATAATACAGTACATGTAAATATCTTAATACCTAAAACAAGATTGCATTAACAGTACAAATATTTTACAAAAAGATTGCAGTGTGTCTTAGTGGGGCTATTGTCTATTCTCAGTTTGTACTCTTATAAAAATTTACCACTGTATATTTACATGGTATTTTTGCAGTTTTACCATTCTTTCTACATGGTTATACTATGCATTTAATTTCATTTTCCCGGTTTGCCATGTTTATTAATAGGCTTTCCCGTGCCTTATTGTTCTTTACAGTGCTTATCTATGCTTTACCATGTTTTCACTATGCCTGCTCAAACTCTGCTATGCTTTTACTATGGGAAACTTTTATAAGGGTGATGCTATACTCAAACCAGAGTCTGTAGGACTTTGTAACCTTGTTGAGATGTGTTGCTAAAATGATGCAGTGGTATCCCTCAGAGCAATCAGGCGTCTGCTGAATCTGCTCTGAACTGATCATACTAATTACAGGAATTAACGAACAGGGTAATGCATGCAAGCCAAGACTTCTCAAACTGCTTGCCAAGGAGCCTGGCTCCTTGGTACAGCTACTAAGACACTAAGATTCTTGGAAGTACATGGTTCCAAGTTCATGCCCCCTCTCCGCCTTTGCATCTGGTGTCTTGGTCTGTTGATTCCCATGTCTGGGTACAGAACACCTGCATGGATTCATGGGGAACACTGCTCGGCTGCAGACCTCATTAATATAGATCCACACTAGTTGAAAATGGTTAGTTTAGTTCTAAATGGACAAAAAAAAAAAAAAAATGCTATGCATTTGGATGTGTTTCAGCTCTCGGAAGCACTGTACTTTCTTTTGTATTAAAGTCCATCAAAACAATAAAAAATAATATATAGAAATGCTCGTAACTTGGATTGATCAATTTTTTTTTACAGTTGGACAGGCTGTTGAATGAGTAGTGGCTGCTATCCGACTACAGTTCAAGCGTACTATATATCGCTTGTGATAATAATAGCATGCCAGTGTCATCTTAGGTGGAATAATCTAGGGGCTGCAGTAATGCATATCTATCTTCTAGCAACACATGCTGCAAGTCCTTTTTGGTGCACAATTGGCCAAGCGCCGCCCGGGTGGGGAGGGCTCAGGTTGGCAGGGTTGCATGCATTTTCTTGAATCCCTACTGCGTTCAGTTTGAGAATTTATCTTTTATGCAGGATTTTGTCAAAAGCTTTCTGGAAATCTAAATAAACCATGTCATATGCTTTGCAATTATCTATTGTCGATGTTGTATCCTCAAACAAGTCAAGCAAGTTAGTTAGACACGATCTCCCTTTCCTAAAACCATGCTGACTGTCTCCCAGGACCCTGTTATCATATAGGTAATTTTCCATTTTGGATCTTATTATAGTTTCCATAAGTTTACATATAATAGAAGTCAGGTTTATTGGTCTGTAGTTACCGGGTTCGGTTTCGCCTCCCTATTTGTGGATCGGTATTACGTTTGCAGTAATCCAGTCTGTCGGTACAACCCCTGTCTCAAGAGATTGTTACATGATCTTGGTTTGCGGTTTGTAAATAACTTGTTTCATTTCTGTGAGTACTATTGGAAGGATCTCATCCGGCCCAGGGGATTTGTTTATTTTAAGAGCTCCTAGTCCCTTTAACACTTCTGCCTCTGTTATGCTAAAGTTATTTAAGACTGGATAGGAACAGGTTGACATGTGGGGCATGCTGTCCATATCCTCCTTTGTAAAAACTTGTGAAAAGGAATCATTTAGTATATTTGCTATTTTTTTTCTATTTGTTTATGATTTTGCCATTTGTATCTCTTAGACATTTTAACTCCTCTTTGAATGTTCTCTTGCTGTTATAATATCGGAAAAACTTTTTGGAATTGATTTTATTCCCCTTAGCAATGCTCATTTCTATCTCTCTCTTGGCCTTTCTCACTTGTTTTTTTTATTTGAGTTTGTAGTGCCAAGTACTCTTTCCTGTGTACTTTATTCTTGGTCCCTTTTAAATGCGCTGTAAAGTGCCTTTTTTCTCTGAATATTTTTTAAATTGATCTATTAAACCATTTTGGCCATTTTGTTTTAGATCTTAATTACTTTTGGGATGTCATTGTTTTGCACCTCTAGTACTATCATGTGATGAAACACTATGACCATTCAGGTAAATAAGCAGCAGGCTTCATGGCTTCCAGATGTCATTTATGGAAGATGCTATGTTTTCTCATGGTGTAGGGGGTATAATTGAAATCCAGAAGATGCAGGAACTAAAGCAGCCAATGGAGATCAATAAGTACTGTTTAAATACTGACCTTGACTTGAAGAATGATCCTTTAATCAATAGTTGTAGTTTTTTTTTTTTTTTGTAACTTTAACTTATTGATTGCAATCAGTTCATTTACATTTTTATTGTCTACAGATCATAAGTAGCCAGAGACTTATTAAATTGTCCTGTAGAACAATGCAGCTTTCTTGTACAGGATGCTTTTTGGGACTATAGAATTACCTGGCCCATGAAGCTCTAGTATTCCTTGTGCTTTTGTTCATGCATGCTCATTACATTTAGCATCTCTGATGTATAAAATAATCAATGGATCAGTGAAGCAAAGCTCCAGATTCTTAGCCTTGTGTGATGATGCCCAGAACAGCACAGTAGGTGGAAGACTTCTTCTCTAAAACTTACTTTTCTCTTCGTTAGTTTTTGGTTCACACATTTATAGAAAGCTATTGGCAGATGGTGAAATTGGGAAGCTTGTGTGCGCTCCATGTGGATTCATTTCACATATGATGGCATTATTTCATTGTCACTCAGCTCAAAGATATAACAGTCTGACAGACAAAAAGCCTCTTTCTTTGAGAAATTGAAAAACATTAAGTTATACACTAAGTAACCGAATCGGTCAGATCTGTGCTTAGAAGACTTTGGGGTTTATTCAGTTGATCTAAAGAGTATCGAGTCCCAGTACTCCCACTGTGTAAATATTAAAATATTAGCAATAATATCAATTGATTTACTTTTAAAGACAAACATAGACAAAACTCATTGTTAGAGACTTCACAATACCTTTTTAAACCAGTCATAAATATTTTTTTTAAATCTGACCAGGGTTGCCTATCTTGTAAATGACTATGAACAGGATCATGTAAATTGGATTTGTATTGTTAGAATAATGAGTCTCTTTTTGCCATTGTTTTTATAATGTTTTTTTGTGCCGCCAAGAGAACGGTTACCTTTCTAATGAAAGATATATATATATATATATATATATATATATATATATATATATATATATATATATATATATATATATATATATATAACAGCTCCTATCCTGGTTAAATAAATACATTTGAGTTTCTTTTCACAATGTCCCTTTCTTTTATTTAAACCATATATATAGATCCACCACCATTTATACTAAGTGAACAGACCCTGTTAGATGAAGAGATTTTCATATTAAATATTTTACTAAAAGAAACACACTGCTCACAGAGCGAAAAACAAAAGTTTAAACAAAACAAAATCACAAACACAAAAAAATCATTTTTCTTCTCATAGACAGTTATCATGTATTATGCCATGTAAACAGTAGCATGCATCGTCCGCCATGGCTGTGCTTTCAAAATGAGAGCTATTAGTGTGATAAAGTAGACTGCGACATGCATCAACAATACGTACAGAACAGTACCTATTAGCAATGCAACATTTCATTATAATCTGATAAATGATTCTCTGGATATATGCAAACATGTGTGTTTTGCATGCAGGCAGATGGACAGACAGACACCTCCACTATATCCCCAGAATCGAATATCTGATTAATTGTAAGCTAAATAATGTTAATACCAAGTTTCTTCACAACTGGATAAGTGATTCTGCAGACATATGAACAAATGTAAGTGTGACATGGATGGATGTATGGACAGACAGACAGACACCTCCCTATATCTCCACAATGATGGTCTCAACAACTTAAATGAGATAATGTTAATACCAAGTTATATGATAGTTGGAAAGTGGTTCTCCAGATCTATGGAACATGTAAAATGTGACATACTGTACGCATGTACGTCGGTCTCCACTACAGTATATCAGGGGTGGGGAATAACAAGCTAGGTGCTTTTATAGTGAGCATCCATGTTGCTGATGTGTGTGTGTTAAAACAATGTGACATTAAGAAAAGTTATGTTTTCACTGGACAGCAGCAGCAATGTTAACTGATAACACATTGGAACACAACTGTGTAGCTGGAACTAAAGCAAGACAGCAATATACATCGCATTAAAACAAAAAGATTGTCACTGATCCGTTAGCAAAGGCCATTATACGAACATACCTACAGCCCTTAGCATGCAGAAAGTAGTAACCACACTATATATATTGTAGCACAGATTCATTCCTGAGAGAAAATCAGATAAAATGGGCTGATGATACTTTCGGTAAAAGGAGAGCATAATGATACAGCATTTCAAGGTCTAAAATCCACAGGCTAATTGGACCTGGTAGAACGTGGTCTCTGTGCTGTTTATAGGGGTTCTAGAAAATAGTATCCAGTGATTCTCCCAATAAAGCTCCATTGGTTTTTAACCCCTGGACATTTCAATGATACAGACAGTTTTCATTTTTTCATGTTTCCATTTTACTTAATGCTTACAAACTGTTCAATCTTATATGACATGCCCCTTAGATAACTCATAGCTTTGATGCTTTGTTTTGTTCACAAAAAACTCCCATTTCTGGTCTTAGTGTTTTAAGTGTTTTAGATGCAATTTTTTTGTATTCTACATAATATGAATTTAAAAATAATCACATTTTACTAGCTTGTGTGTTTTTGTGTGGGAAGTGATTTGATTAGAAAATAATATTTCTCTGGTTACAGCAAATAAACCCAGTGGAAATTGGGATGAGGTGTTTTAATAACGTGCCTGAGGCACAACTTCATGCTTCTCCTATTTACAATAAGAACATAAGAAAGTTTACAAACGAGAAGAGGCCATTCGGCCCATCTTGCTCGTTTTGTTGTTAGTAGTGTATTAATCCCAGAATCTCATCAAGCAACTTCTTGAAGGATCCCAGGGTGTCAGCTTCAATAACATTACAAGGGAGTTGGTTCCAGACCTTCACAATTCTCTGTGTATAAAAGTGGCTCCTATTTTCTGTTCTGAATGAAGATTAGTGACCCCTGGTCATTGTTTCTTTTTCCAGGTTGAAAAAGTCTCTTGGGTCGACATTGTCAATACCTTTTAGAATTTTGAACGCTTGAATCAGATCACTGCTCAGTCTTTGTTCAAGACTGAATAGATTCAATTCTTTAAGCCTATCTGCATATGACATGCCAATAACTGGGGATGATGCTTCCCTAACAACATTTTGGAACAAAATATTTTTGGTGGCATTGTTTGAAAATATCAGATAAGTAAGGACTAGGCTGCAGTGAGTTCTTAGGGAAGCCCAGATGTTTAAAAAGTTGTTGACATATTTGATTTCAATGAATAAAAAAATTGGAAGGTACATTATATGGCACAAGTTACTGAGTATATCATATATAAGCAGATGTCTTTGTACATAATTCAGGGCCTATTTATGCAAATCCATCACTTCCTACAGCAGACTTTGCTTCCTCACCCGCCACACCTTGACCCTGGTAAACAAAGAACCAATCAAAGGAAAGTTCCTTCAGTCATCAACCAATAATGAGACACTAACGAGACAGTAGACATGGCAGACAGGGGAAGGATGCAACATCCCAAATTAAACTGAAAATACAACAACAACAAAAAAATACGTAAATGAATACATCAAAGCAATCAATACACTTGTATGAATCCAATATGCCACAGCCTAACTGAAAATATTATTATTTATTGATTTATGTTTACTTGTTAGCCATGGCTATAAGGAAATATACCTTTAGCTAGAATTGACTGTGCTACTTCACCTAACCTAGCCCAACCTACATTAATTTGCTTTCAAACTGAATTGATCCATGATATACAGTATGCAATCTGGAGGGATGCTTCCCAAACTGCACAGAGACTGCCAGAGCTAAAAGGAGCTGCTTTGGAAACAGTCCAGGAATTTTAAAAGCACTGCAGGATCCCTTTGGTTTTATTTATGGAAATAGCTAAATGGTATTTTTCCTGAAATTTCAAATGTTTTTGGGTGAATAAATACTGTAGTTGTAATAAAACAGTGTACTACAGACCAATTGGGTTTTCTATTGGAGTTAGGCTTCTGGGTTTAATAGATTTACCTCCTTCCTGACAGCGGCTTCATTGATGATTGGAGATTAATACTATAACAAAGGAAGCACTGTCCTACGAAAACAACAATGGGTCTAATATGTCAAAGTGCCCCGCCCCTGTGTGTATTTTGTGTTGTATGTTGTGTATTAATGTTGGTGTATAGTCATTGGTACACAGGATATAAACGGGTCTGTGTAACATGAGTGTTTAAAATATATATTTGTATTTAGGCACAAGGATTGCACAGCACTTCACATGCAAGTAAAATGTAATAATATGTGAGCACAGAGAATTGTACTTTATTAATTCACGCGCAGTTGTACCGCCACTCCAATTGAATGATTGATTAGCATCGAGTCTCAGATGTTTTCCCTCACTCGGGGTTGTGTGTTCGGTGAGTGGAGAATGGGTGTGGAGAAGGAGAAAGTAAAACGATAACTAAACGTAAATATATAACCTTTGTTTTGACTCACCGTGTTTGTCTGTTAGTGTACTGTTGGTTTAAGTGTTAGTCTGTTTTGTTTCTTTCTTTATTTTGGCATCAAGTGCCATGTCCTGATTTTTGGTACTGTTTTATTTTATAATAATAAACCGCACAGCAGCACATCCATTTATCATTTCATCTTGCAGTACTTTGTGTTTCTTCTGGTCTGACGTCCCCACTACAGCCGTCTTTGTCACAGTCATATACAGTAAGGAGTCTATTTTAATGATCTGAACAGATGCTCTTTAATGCTATATTAATCCCAGTGGAGTTTTCACCCATGGGTGATTTACTGGGCCACTTACTACCATAACTACATAGACTATAAATTCAGAGAATTGAGTTCTACAGAAAATAATAACAATGATCTAGTTTATTAATTGTAGAGTGTCCACATCAATCCATTCCCTCATAGTCTATCCACGATACCCACAGATATGTGCATTACCAGTTGGTGCTTCAACAGCTGTACAAAAAGAGAGGCTATGGTCCAGCAGCAGATAAATAATGGTGAATGATAATGCAGACTGTAATTCCCATGGTCATAAATACGGGTACTATTTATCAAATTATTGTAATTATCATCTGGTTCACAATATGTATGTGATGTTAAGGGTAAATTACCATGGCCCTTTTAATGATAGTAATTTAGAAAGCAGTATAAAAAAGGGAGCAGATTGTTAGCCCACAACATAGTTGAAATATCTTGTATTAGCCTATTATTGCCTTTGTAAAAAGAGATGAGAAAATTGCTGACATCTCATCCAAGTCATTCATTCCTGAGCCTCAACGAGAGGTCCCTGCTTGCTGGTGATGTTAAGTAGATACGACGCAATCTTCCGCTGCTTAACATAACCACAAATTGTCCTCACATGAATCTATTTTTGCTACAATAGCCTCTAAATTGTAAAGGCTTTATTATGGTTTAAAGAACAAAAATTTTACCTACAAAATAGGACCTGCATGCTTCCTTTCTACTCCAAGTAGTAATTAAGCGAAGTGAAGTGCCATTGACAAAGTAAATGTTTAGAAACACATCAGCATTCATATACTTACTTTCTAAAAAGCCTTACTGAAACATCTAACACAGCTTGCCTTAAACAAACATTGAGGTACATGTAGACAAAGCAAGACATATTAGTGATATATAAAATACAGCTGGCCTACTTCTAATCCCGTATTTCTTTTCTCTCTCTTTCTTTAGGTTATTATTCTATACTTTCAGCCGAGCATATTCCGATGTATTCTTCTAAGATGGGTTCGTCTTCTCGGCTTTGCTATTGTTTATGGAACGGTGACTCTCAAGCTCTTCAGGTAAATGTTCATGATAACATGAAAATAAACATTTATCTGTTTTAATATGTGGCTTGAATTCAAAACTGTGCAGTTATTCAGCCCTAGCAGATATGACACCTGCAGCCTATTTAACATCAATGCACACATTTATATATCTTCTCACATGAGATACTGTACCTTCACACCTCGCAACCTTTGATTTGTTCTTCTATTTTCTGATTTGAACAGTGAGGGATTTCTTGGATTCATTAAAGGTATTGCATTTCAAATACCAGCTGATTATTTATTTAATTTGTCACGATTTATTATTCAAGCACTGACAAATACATAAAACAAGCGTAATTGATTATTATGTAAGATCAGGAGGGGCGATGAGGGTCTTTTGTTGCTCTGCTCCCTGCCTTTGAAACTCTCCCAAGTCATGTCACGAATGCTGGCACAGCAAAGTCTTTTAATCAAATTTAAAAACAGATTTGTTTGTGTTAGCTTATTCTTGAGCTAAGCTGGCCTATGACTTTTTTCCTTTTTATTTAAGAAGAGTTTTTTATTGTAAAGTGCTCTGGGATACTCTATTTGAAGAGTGCTAAATACAGTAAAAGAAAATTGTATTTTATTATTGTATTATGCAAAAAGATGAAAGATATTCTTGCTTCATCAACGTTACAGGCTGTAGTAGCTGTTTTCCTTCACATTCAAAGCAGACTCTACAGGACAGAAGATACTTCACATTTAACTGTGCTGAATCATTCTTTTCTCAAGATCATTATGCAAATGTTCATTCGATCTTGGAACTTTTCAGACTGCTGTATCACCGCCCCTGAATGGACTGTAAACAGTTGTGTGCCTGTTCATTTGTTTGTCATTTTTGTGCACTGTAAGACCGCCCACACCATTAGGGGAATTAGGGGGAGAGGTTGTAAAGGTATGTATGTGGGGTGGGAGAGACCGTTTGGGGATCATAGTCAGGTGCATGAGTGTGTGTCTGTCGGTGTGTTTGGGGGTAATTGGGGAATGAGTGTGGGTGGGGTAGTAGTTGAGGCTCCCTGTGACTCCCCCCCTTGTCTTCAGGGGCTGTGGTAGTTCCTGGGGTTGGAGGTTAGTCTGATGCGGGAAGAACAGAGTTGTAGCAATTGGAGGGGAGGAGATTAGGGGGGATGAAGCTAGAAATAGTTGCCACAGGGTCCTCCATGTTGAGTTTGAGAAACATCATACTAAGAGAAGCTGTGTTGTGCTACTGTAACAAACCAGTGTGCTAGTGTACGGGCAAAACACTATACTGCTTGTTGCAGAATGGCTGTTGCTGTGTGATAGGAGAGAGTGAGAGACTAGGGTGGTGTTGTTTTTGTTGTGGGCTTGGCCAACAGAGGCCAGTATTATTTTATGTTAATTACAATATATGGATAAATACTATAATTCTCAACCCATATGAAAAAAGTCAGTAATAAGCATTGTTATGCCTATTTATGACTTTCCTCACATAATTTTTGGGGGGAATTCTCTGTAAGTCTTTAAACTGCTGACTGTAGTTTTTATTTAAAAAAAAACAGACATTTAGGGAACACATTGTATTTTTAACAAAAAGTCTTTTGTGGTGTTTAAACACTTTATGAATGCATTTCATAACATTGGATACATTCGTAACAATGCATTTTATGCATTTTTATGAATTGACAAAAATGACTGTAAAAGAAAAAAAAAAAAACATTGCAGAGCGTCCATGACGTGACAGAAGAAATCCAAAGCATGTAACCATTGACGATTAATGCATGTGTGTCATTGCTTAGCTATCTCCCCCCAGGCCCACACAGGGTGCTTGAATGGGTTGTCTTTAATCTGGTAGTCTGATGTAACTATGCTGCAGTCACTGAAGCACGACTAGGAAAGGGTTTTCCTATTCATTATTCAAATTTCTTTTTTGCAAAAAGCACTTTCATTGTCTGCCTTGAGATTATTCCATTTCATGATGATGTCACTACTTCTGTGAGCAACGTAGAGTACTGTCTTGTGAGAGTAACTAACTCATGATTGGTCAATCTATTCATCTAAATGTACTTTATTTATTGATCTACCTTGCCCTATGAAGAGAATGTCAAACACACTATCACCTCTTTCTGTGTTTGTTGACATAATTTGTACAGTAATTTTGAATCTAACATTGGTTAGATTTGTTCCATATACAGCACAGAGTATTTGATTTTGTTTCTTTAAAAATGTAAGTAAAAAGCAATTATGTTTTTAGCTGTGACCTTTCCATTGATCCCACTACTTTAGTCTTCTGGGCTTCATATGATGCAAAATGTCAGTTAAACGTCTGTTGCATTTTTACAAACAGCGTTGTTTGACTGTAGTGTTATGTATTGACAATTATAATTTCCATGTTTCTACCATGTTTAAGGTAAATCTGACACACATGTATCAATCTATCCCAAGGGTGAACAACATGAAGCAGCTCCTGATCAACACAAGGAGAATAATGCCATTTTCCAACTGAATCCATTCAAACATAAATGCTATTGTTCGTCACTTATTCATACACAGATCACATCTCCCACCCCTAGCACTGTGTCTGAAAGATATAGTCCTGTAGATACAAACCCATGGTAAATCACATGTTAACTATTTTTACCCTGTTTCACCTATGACCTTGAAAATGACTTTCAAGATCAAAATCTAAGATGGGTTGACATTTGAAAATGGTCAACTATGTCTGAACTACATTTCTGCCAAATGTCATGCTTTAATCACAGTGGGCTATTCCACTGCACTATCAAGCGACAAGCAGCCTGGCTGATAACTGGTTCTCTAAACATTGCCCTCTACTGTTACATCAGGGTAGTGCTGCCTCATTTTTTCCCTCTGCTATTTATACATATGGCAAACACTGTGATGCAGTTTCTCAGCCAAAGTGCTTTTTTTTTTTTTTTTTGCACAGATGCTGCACCACAAAGATAATTAATGCTTAGCAGCTATAGTTAAAGGCTTGCAGAAGAAGAAAAAAAAAAACTGTACTGACTGCTAATATCAGGTACAGTGTAAATGTCAAGAGTGGGCTCATGGAGCACCTAATAAAAGAGCAATATGTGTTTCTTAATGGGCAAGTTTTTATGAAAGGTGCAAGGAAAGTTAAATTTAATCATGCAAAAGTCAATCTAAAATGGATTCTCATAAATGGAAGTTATGAGCTCTTCAGTGCATTTACTGTACATGGTGGCATCAGAGGTAATGCTGGCACAGAGGCAGGATAAGGTGGTACAGCAAGATAATGGTTGGAATTTGCTTGTTGGTTGCGTCCTTCAGTAGACTTTCATGCTGTAGACCAGTGGCGTAGTCAATTCCAATCCAGGCCCTTTTTTGGTATTTTTGTGTTCTGGGTAATTTCACCCAAAATAATAGCTCTACCCACCATTTAAACTCATTCAATATCACATTTTAACCTCACATAACATATACAAGTTCACAGTAATATGGGTAGATGTGAAATCTGGCAGAAGATAGTGGTAAACAGGATTAGAACTACCACCAAGGAGAGGTGTGTGAATCCCAAGTCTGCACTTCCTTGACCAGCTCAACACAGCCACCATTCATCTGGTGGAGTGGCACTGAATCATGTTGCCTCCCTCTGCCACTCTGGCGACCTGCTTTGTGTTAGGGCATCCTCCTGGATTTGCTATGGTGGTTTCTCGTTGCAGATGCATTCTTTTTGTAACGTTGCAGAGTTCTAAAGGTGTTCCTGTCCCGAACAGCACAGAGAATTCCCTACATGACGAGCTGGCGGGTGCTCAGAATGCTGGCAGTGATTCTGCTCATTGTGTGCTGGTTTCTGATTTCCTGGACCTCTGCTGTCTGTCAGAACATGGATAGGAATGTGTCCTTCATTGTTGAGGGGAAAACTTCAGACAACCTGCAGTTTAAAAGGTGTCTGCTGGACCGTTGGGACTACATGATGGCCATTGGTAAGCTCCGCACGGCTCAGTTCAGATAAGATCTGGGCTCACTTAAAATCTTCAAAAGAACTTTGAAGTGCACCAAATCTGAACATAGCTTAATGTGTTTTCTAGTAGGGTTCCAGAGTTTAAAAGGTTCCCCTGGACATTCAGTGAACTTTTCAGTCAGTTATTGTTATTCTAATCAATAACAAACAGGATGTTTTTTAAGTTTAATGTTCCTTAAGAAAACAACAAATTCTTATGCATTTATTTATTTTTATGTATTTATTTAATCATTGCGATCCATGCCTAATTTACAATTAAAAAATATGACTGCAATGTATAAAAAACAATTACAATGTACAAACAATGCAATAAAAACACGTGTGGATCAAACTTAATCAGCAGCATACAGAGATCTAAGAATACTATAAATGAGTCATATCTATTTGTTAATGTGGACTGAGGTAGAAGCATTGGCAGGTGCTTCTAAACATTTCCATCATACCAATTTCGCAATAAGTTGTAATTTTAAGCAAAGATGCATTACAAATACCAAAATACCATTTGCAGCCACTAGCAGAAGACCATACCCTATCACTTGTTATTTACAAGGCTGTGTTTATAGACTTTAGAATTATGTTCATCTTGTTTTCATCGTGTGTATTTGATTTATAAACTAGATTCTCTGGTTCTGTAGAACTCACTGCATTTTTTGTGTTTTGAAAATTCCTTGTTGGTTTTGTTTGGTAATGCCTCATTCTCAGTTTATACAGTATATTTTGACCAGCCTTCAAATCACTGTATAGTATATTCGATTACCCCTCATAGAAACGATAGAATTCAATAATGTAAAGAAGTAAAGCAAGTACAGTATATTTCTAATTTTTACTGGTATAGTCTTGTGATGGTGGCAACTTTATTTACTTGCCCCAAGTAAGACTTCTGATCAAGGGTTGTTTAAGTCTATCCAAAGCTATTACATACTGGTAGACTGTGGGACTCTTGCAATAAGTCTGTAGTACTTTACAAAATGCATATATCTGTTTATAAATTAAATTTAATATTAAGCATATTATGCAGTAGAGAAAGAATAATGTGCATGTGTTATAGTCTTAAAATATAAATAACATAACATCTGTCGTAGAAGCTCATATTTACAATTCCTTTTCCAATTCCAATTCAACTTTTGGCTAGATCCCAACAAAATGTTTTACTGTCAGCCTTAGTTACATTTGAGAAAAAGCATGCTGCTTCTAATTAGTCTTGAAGGGGGTTTGGAGATACAGTACTGTAACATTTTTATTGTGTTTGCAATAGGATATGAGGTCAAAAGAGTCAAAGCCCAGACAGTTTTACCAACAACCAAACAATTATGAGTTTTACTAACAAGCAAACCCAAACATCTAAATCTTTAATCATGGTTATACATTTAAAAGGAGATTTTAGAGTAATGAATGTAAATCCAAATAATAGGGAGAAAAAATTGAGTACATTTTGTATTGTGGTTTAGATTTTATGATTAATTTAAATCTGGATACTTACTAAAATCCATTTGTTGGGTTACCAGGACTGTTAGCAAAATAGATGGAAAAGCCAGTGAACTAGAAAGAGAATGTACTGACAGCCTGAAAAATAACACATCAACACACTGATAAGATAAGCATTTAAAAATTCAATTTCTACTGCTGCCAGAACACAGTGTGCTTCTAAACAGATATGGCTACTTGTTTTCAAAACCAGAACTGCAGTCAATTCTGACAGGCAAAGCAGCTGGGGATAAATATTAGACATCTTAAGAAAACACACAAACAACGGCTGCAGCGGTAGCCTGAATATTGATTATAGATAAATTTAGTAATCAGCAATTATTTTTTTGTATTTCTCTCCCAATTTAGATATCTAATTATTTTCTCGCTCAGCTTACCGCTACCACCCCTGCGCTAACTTGGGAGCGGCAAAGACGAACACATGCTGTCTTCCGAAGCACGTGCTGTCAGCCGACCACTTCTTTTCACACTGTAGACTCACCATGCAGCCACCTCAGAGCTACAGCGTCAGAGGACAAAGCAGCTCTGGGCAGCTTACAGGCAAGCGGTGGGCCGAGAACACTCTGGCCGACCTAGGCCAATTGTGCGCCACTCCCTTGGAGCTCCTGTCCATGGTCGGCAATAGAATAATAATAATAATAATAGAACTCGAACTGGTAACGTCCAGACTATAGGGCGGATCCTGCACTCCACTCGGAGAGCCTTTACTGGATGCGCCCCTATGCTGTATTTCTTATTTATAAATGTGCAAATTAAAATTATAAAACATGAAATGATTAGCTGAGGCATGGGGATCTTCTTTCTGTTTTAAAACAACTAGGATCAACCCTGGCATTGAACTTTTTACTGAGCTACAATACATATCTTTACTTCTTTGTCTCACTATTTTTGATTGTTGACGTATTTAAATATTGCATGTTAATCTTCTAGGAAAAGCGTTTGCTTTGTGACATATTATTGTACTACAAGATTGTCCATATGTTTGAATATTAACAGTTGACAGTAGTCTGTCATTTTGCAATGTGTGGTATGTAGAAATATTTGATGATAGTCCAAAAAAAGATGTTACAATCTTTAGATAAAAAACAGCACAGAAAAGGGAAATACTAATAATCTGCACCACACATAAAAATTACATGAATGTGTTCCTCTGTCCTGTAAAACATTTAACATCTGGAATGGTATTTGTGTCTATCTTATGGCATCCCCTGTATCTCCCCTTTGGCTGGTACATGTACCTTATATCATATTTTATAATTATGTTCAGCATTCGACAGGGCAGGAGTTTACATAAACTGTTTTGTAAATTTCTAAAAATGTAATTTAAAAAAAGGGACCGAAGGGGATATATATTTTCTTTTACTAGTACTGTAGCACAATTCATCTTTTTATCTTGGAAAAGTCATCTTGAGATAAAAAACAAATAGCTATAGTAATAGATACACTGACTGGGTAACAATATCTTTGAAATGGATGTGCTTCTAATACAACTGCTAACTAGTACAATAACAAATAAATGTAGGGAAGCAGCTTCAGCAATTAACAGTCACCACCTGACCTATTTTAAGTTGTCCTTGAATGATATATTATATATAACTTTTAAACTGAGTATGCTTATTAAAAAAAAAACAGATTGTGATGATTCAAAGTTGAACTATTTCTAATAACCCTCTGTTTGGGGTATGGCTTCATCTTCAAAGTTTTACAGTAATCGATATAAAGGAAGAGTAAACTGAATAAAATCACACTAACAACAACGATTCTGTTTATTTTGTCCTATAGTATTATACTGGCACATTATATTCGTACATGGACCTAAAATCCTGGCAATGCATGGAAACTGCGTTTGTGAATGCATTCTATTTGTGGGTTTGTTACATTTTAGTATTCACGTTGTCCAAACCTGGATTTCTTTTGTTTCATTCATTTCTTATTTAGATAGCAATTGATTGCAGATTAGGCTGGCTGTCAACCTATTTCCTGTTTGTGTTTTCCCAAACAGCTGAATTTCTTTTCCTCTTGTGGGGAGTTTATCTCTGCTGTGCAGTACGGACAGTGCCATCAGCATTTCATGAGCCACGCTACATGGCCGTTGCAGTCCATAATGAACTCATTATCTCTGCACTATTCCATATCATTAGGTAAGCAATCTGCAGACATTTTATTAATGAGAAAAACAAATAACTTCTTGGTGTGTACATGGCTTTTTAATGGTGTTTAACATAATAATAATAATAATAATAATAATAATAATAATAATAATAATAATAATACATTTTGCAATACAATGTCACAATGGCCTAAAATTTCACTGTGATATAGCTTGAAAGAATCTGCAGATTTCTGTTATATTTAGCATGTTGATTATGGTGTTAAAGCTCACAGCTATGTGCTTTATCAGCATGCTCCCTTAGTGCTCACTGCCACAACTCTCAGCTATCTGAACTTTAACCACAGGGCACTTCTTATAGAGCTGAATTGCTCTGAAAATAAAGGACTAGTTTCATTCAGCCAAACTAGGGTATGTAACATTGTTCAAGACACTAAATTAATAGCTGGACTCTTTTTTTACTTTGGAACACAACGCTCATCAAAAACAACAATAATAATAATCAAGACAATACCAAAATAGCCCTTGCAGTCAACAATTAGAAGAGCTGCAAGGAATGCTTGCAAACATCACCAAAGATAGGGGAACAGTTAACAAAACCAAAAAAAAAAAAACCAGTACTCACTCCTGAAGTTACTTCAGACAGTACTGTATAATCAATATACTGTGGTATCAATGGGATTAAAATAGGCTCCACATTCGATTCCATGGAGAATAACAGTACACCATGAACACAAATAAAACTAATAATAATCTGAAAAAAACTGCGTGGGTTTGCATCAATTCAAAGGTTCTGACAACTGAGGTTAATGTCCACATTTCCAAATCTGGAAACACAGAAACAATGAAGTCTGAACCCCTCCCCTGTCTCTGGCAAGAACCGGTAGTGTTTCCTGGTAGTGATGCTTAATATGACATTACCACCCATTCCACTTCATCTGTGAATATTTATTCTGATTTCTAAAACCAACCCTTTATGAGGAAACAAAACTGCAAACATCCCTTGGCTGTATGGTCGAGGAAGGGCTAAATGACTTTCAGATTTCATAAAAGAGTCACAGAGCTGTTATTTAGCACCATAATATTGAATTAGGATGAAATCATGCTGCCTCTTCCCAGGCTGGCCCAATCTGTAACCCATCTTCTAGCACAGATATAGTTACAGATGTCTTGTGATCCCATGGTTAGCCTTCTACACTGAAAAGCACATTGTGTTCTCTCGCACAATGTAAACTAATAGGTTCATGTGAACTACAGTACCATTGCTGTTAATGTTACAGAAAATAGATAAACAAACTGGGACACAAAGGAAGGAGCTGGTCATGTGCCATGAACATATTCATGTTACATATGGGGCTGTATCCATAAAGCATTAGTATGCTAGTAAATGCATAATACAGCAATTCGTGTAAATCACTAGTATACAGCTATGGCCAAAAGTTTTGCATTACCTGGAATTTTAGGATTGAGACATAATTAAAAAAAAACAACAACTATATGAACATAATTTAGATATTGTATTTAATATCATGTAATCAAAGAAACTACAGAATTATATTGCGAAAGTCTGCCGGAAGCCATAAAAGGTCAGTATTTCATGTGAGATTTTGAAATGTCAGGCCTTTGTTGTCACTTTTTCATTAAGTGTATGGAAAACGTAACATTATTCAGCAGGTTTTATTTCGACTTTATAAAGCAAAATGTGTTCATTCTATAGGGTGATGCAAAACTTTTGACCATAGCTGTAGGTCATTTGGATATCACAATACAGCAGTGTTATGATGTCACTGTCCCGTTATCTGCAAGCTTTCAACTTCAATATTAAAAATGTCATGAATAAATCGCATACATTCAGTTCTGCTTATATAATGTATTATACAGTGTGTTATAAAATGGCAAGAATAGATGGAGCAATCTCATTGGCTAACACATGTTCCAACCTGTGCAGATATGTCACCATACCAGCACAGTATGGAACGTTGCCTCACTTTGAAAGGGGTGGGGTTAAGTGGGGGTGCTGTTTTCTAAGTGCAATAACACACTCGAACGTGTTCAAATATGACCCAATATCCACAGACCTTGGCTGTTTAACACTTGGCTTCACCTCTTGCGGATATTGGACCCTTTTTAAACCCCTTGTTGTGAGTTATTACATTCTCTCAGCATTTAGTACACTTTAGAATATCATTAGAATGAACAGAATGTTCTATTATACAACACGTGTTTGCTGCCATCCAATCAGAACAGAGAAAGAGTGTGTGTCTGGAGCCTGCAGGTTGAGTAACTGTCAGTGTGCTGAAGTGATTTCTGTTTCTTCTAGGTTCACTGTAGCCTCTACACTTCATCCAGACTGGATGCTTATGCTCTTCTTTGCTCACACACACTTGACAGTGACTGCTTCCATGGGGTTGCTGCTAATACCAAAGGTACTCTTTTTTTTTTTTTTACTTTTCTTTCAACGCCAACATGATGGCAAAAACAACAATTGCAAAATGTATAGTATAATATATTTTATGGGGATAAAAAAAATAAGTATTTGACCAGTGAGACATACATAGGACTCTTTGTTTTTGGTTTTTATTTTTGGTCACGTGACGTCCCTTTAAAGTTATATTGAGGCGACTCTGTTTCTTAATTAAACTCGTGGAAAAGCTTTGATTGTGAAACAAGATCACTTTTGGTTTTTCTCCCATAACTTGAATGAGACAATGATTCTGTTTCATCGATAATGTAAAAAAAAAAAAGGCAGCTCCTTATTTTTAATTCAAACCGATCATAAAAAGCGAGTTCAGTTAAATTGCTTTTCCTGGGTTTAAAATCTTAATGACTCGTTGCAAAAATGCTAGACCCTGTTTTGCAAGTAATAGTTTCTTCTTAATTATGATTTAATTAAATCAATTGAACTTCATTCTCTGTATGCGATCGGTTTGAATTAAAAATAAGGAGCTGCCTTTTTATTTTGCATTATCAATCAAACAGAGTCGTTGTCTAAATCAAGCTATGGGAGAATAAGATAGTGAACTTGTTTCACAATCAACACAATCTTTAATAAAACGGAGTCGGCTCAAAAAAGGGACATCACGTGATCAAAAATAAAAACCGTAAACAAAGACCACTAGTCATACAGTACGGTACATACAACTTTAGAGATTACAGCTGTTATCAAATGCAGTAGGGTTCTGACTAGCAGTAGTAGGCAGACTGAATTCCATTTTTGGCTAGACAACACTAGCTGACAGTCAGGTAGATTTAAGGTGTTCCTCTTCACCTCTTAAGGAATTACGGTCCCAGATACAGTATCTCTCTGTCCTTGTCTCATCGCTAGTGTACCTAAACATCAAGCTATAAGAGACTGCTGTTTTTGCCATAGTGTACCATGTCATGTAACACGTCTTTGTAGGCATGAAGGCCTTCTTGTATTTTTGGTGTATGGCAGCCTAAAGGTGCAGTACAAGTTAAAGTGAAAGGGGTTGTTTTGTGTTATGTGCCCCATATCCAGTTCCTGCTAGCAAGGACTAACCCGAGAGACGACACTGCTGCTGAAGCCTATGAGGATGACCTTGATTTAGGCAGGTCAGGGTCTTACCTGAACAGCAGTATCGCTTCAGCTTGGAGTGAGCACAGCCTGGATCCAGATGACATCCGGGTAAATAAGCAAAACTCTTCTGAAGATTTTTTTATTATTATTTTAAATTTGATTTTTGACTTTTGAAAATATCCCCTAAGTATGAGGCAGTCTTCAGGATTATCAATAAAACATGATGTGTTTCATTATCTAAACTGTTATGAAGAGCCACTGTTTTGTCTGTTATTTGTGTAAAGAAGCATGCGCATTATTTTTTAATGACGTCAGTAACTGCATGTGTTTTTTTTATGTTCCTGTACACTGCTGCATGCCATATGTGCTTTTTTAAAGATGGAACAATTATTGTTTCTTGTTTTTAACCACACAGGAAGAACTGAAGAAACTTTATTCTCAGCTTGAAATCTATAAGAGGAAGAAGATGGTCGCCAACAATCCACACTTGCAGAAGAAAAGGAGCTCAAAGAAGGGGCTTGGCCGCACCATAATGAGGCGCATTACTGAGATTCCAGAGACTGTAAGCAGACAGTGCAGCCGGGAAGACAAGGAATTGGGGGATCATACTAGTGCCAGAAACAGCATCAGCACTTTTAGGAGAAACCCCTTTGACCCTGCGCACTCCAGCACAAAAACCAAAGAGGAGTCTTTGAAAAGCAAAGCCTTCTCCATCAAGAAGTCACACAGCAGCTATGATCACGTAAGGGACCAAAGCGAGGACTCCAGCAGCCCCGCCACAGAGAAGATGGAAGTTTCTATCACTGAGAGTTCCCTCTTGGATACCTTAATGGGCAAGGAGAAACAGGAGAAAAAGTCCACAGAGGCTATTGAGGCTGAATCCACAGAGTCTCTTCCGTTAGTTTGCAAATCTGCCAGTGCACACAATTTGACCGCAGATAAGAAATCTTTGCACCCCAGAACATCCATGTTGCAGAAATCCCTCAGTGTTATTGCCAGTGCCAAGGAGAGAACCCTGGGGCTCACAGGCAAAGCCCCAAGCCTTGAGGAAAACAGCAGACAGCAAAAGAGTCAGCAGAAGGGGAGAGAGTCCAACAAGCCTCACTCTGAGAAGAGCGACCACCAGCAGAATAATGTCGCCAGCCTAGCGGAGGAGGCTAAAAAGTCCAATAAACAAGGAATCATGAAGCCCCAGGGGAGTAGCAGTCAGCCTTCTCTCAGCCCAGACCCAGGGAAGACAGGACCCAAAGATCAGTTTGATGTGGCTGAGGTTTGCCCATGGGAGGTTCAGGACCTTCCTCCTACTCCACCAGAAAATAAGGTCCAGAAACACGTATCCATTGCTCCGAAGGAATCCATATTATCCCATGGGTCCCACGCAAAAGGTAAATCACAGAACAAGCAGATAGCTACAGAGAATTTGTCTTCACAAGTTAAACAGTCAACTCAGAAGAACTTTGATAAGTCAGAAATATGCCCTTGGGACTTTGAGGAGCCCCATGACTTGATAGAGGGGTCTAAACCACTGGAAAGCCATCAGTCTATGCCACCCCTTTCTAAAGGCGAGCACTCTAGTAAAGCTCAGAAGGCTGAGATTTGCCCTTGGGAGTTTGAAGAGACGGTAACCCGAGGCGTTGAAGTTAGACAACCAGAGTCAGATAAGATCAAGCAAGGGGGGCAGAAAAAGAATGCATTCCCAGTTGATGTTCAAGGCAAGGAACTTCTGTCAGATGCCTCAAAATCTAACAGCAGCTCACAGCTGCCTACACCCAAAAAGGCAGAAGTCTGCCCATGGGATTATGACCCTGAATTGTCACCTAATTCTGACATGAATGCTGCCCCAACTGCCTTTTTGAAAACAAAAGACACAACTCCAAAGAAGAAAGGACTGTTCTCAATTTCAAAAGATAAGGAAAGGAGACGAGACAGGGATGATGAAAAGAGTAAAGCCAAGAGCAAAGAGAAGGCTGCGTTTACAAAAGGTATGCAGAAACCTGTCAGCCAATCAAAACTGGCAGAGGTGTGTCCCTGGGAAACTGAAAGCAGACTGGATACTTCAAAACAGGAAAGAAAAAGCACACTGAATGAGCTGAGTGCAGCCAAGAGCAAACAAGCTGCTATTTGCCCCTGGGAATTCGAGGGCATTCCTGACACTAAAGAACTTGACACAAATACTTGTGTAGAACAACTCAATCCAGATTCCAAAAGGGAAGCAGCTGGTCAAACCAGATTGGTTGAGGTTTGTCCATGGGACTTTGATGACCAAACAACTGGCAATAATGCATGACATGTTTTCAATTCAGCATATTCATTGTTCATGGAGCTTTTCTTTTTTTTCACATGACGAACCTCATAAATCCAAAAAGACAAAGAGAAGTAACAGGAATGAACAGAAAGGAGGCTTTACCCAGGTTGCCTTTTTCCTCCAAATATCATTAGTTTTTTTTCTCTTTTAACAAACTGTCACGTCTTCTATAAAGCATTCCAGATTGATACTGAGTATTTTGTGAATTTTTGCTGATTTATGACAATATTCTAATATTTCAAATTATGCAACTGTACGGCACTTTTACTGCAACATAAAATACCCGTTTTAACTGTACAGTACTTTCAGTTTCATTCACATTTAATAAGTGTGCACATGGCCACTGATGCCACAAATTCTTTTCCATTGCTATTTTATTTGTTGAAGTTTATATGGTGGATCTTCTGTTCTGTCTAGTGTTTACAAATCCCAGCATATATCCTTCACAATTATAGTTTAATATTAAATATTATTCAGGGTTTTTTATAGAGTGAATTTATATGCTTTTATTTTCCCACCAGAGGTATGCATACCCTTGGTTTATATTTCATTCAGTGGTCCTACCAAGAATCCATTAAAGCAGGGGTCTCCAATCCTGGTCCTGGAGGACCAGTGTCACCCCTAGTTTTTGTTCCAACTGTATCCTAAATTACTTAATTGGACCAATTAAGTGCTTATTAGATGCGTAATTGGTCCAATTAAGTAATTTATGGTACAGTTGGAACAAAAACCAGGAGGGACACTAGCCCTCCAGGAGCAGGTTTGGAGACCCCTGTCTTGAAGTGTAAATTACTTACCATAATGATTTCTTTATATGTGTTTTAGGTAAGTAAAGCTAATTCAATCAGTTATGTCTGTATGTTTGTATTACAAGAAAAGCAAATATTACATTTCTTTAAAACTATTAAGGTTTAAGCATAGTATATTTATGTAGGCGTGTCATAGTTATAGCAATCATATTATCCAAAGTGCTAGAAATATAATCAAACAGAACTTTACAGATTCTTATTTCTTTACAAAAGAATGCCATGCAACTTGGTTCAATTATGGTCAACAGTGTGTGGACAGTGTGCTATAAAAAGTAGCTCAATCAGATATAACCCTTGTGGATATCAATCTATTGGACTTCAATGTCAGGTTTAAGTCTTTAGTCGTTTTTATTGCTGTACAGTACATGAAAAGCCTTTCACTTCTGGGTTACAAGTTCAGTACCAGCTAAGACTTGAATGCAAGCTGGAGTCCTATGTGAAACTGCATTCTCCGGTTCTGAAAAGACATGTGTACACACTGCTAAAAACACCATCACAATCAGTAATAAACAATTATTTTGTTCAAATTTGCTCAAAGGGAAAGCATTGTGTAAGCATGGAGAATGAATTACCATTCAGCCCACACAGCATTGTTTTAAATCAAGCTTTTCCCAAGATAATACTTTACTGTGCATCACCATACTTAAATATGTTTTCTTTATAGGTCCCCGTGATTCCCCATGCTTAACCATGCTTTCACTTTGCTTTGAATATAGTATCATACTTGTACCAGTTATCTGCAATAAAACGTGTATAAAATGAAGGTTGAGGTACATTGGTGGGACTGTGTGGGAAACTTGGCTAGAATATACTACACCTGCTTGTAGTACTTCAGTGTCCAGTGTTATCAACCTGTCACCTTTATAAATCAGTTATGCTTGTTATAGCTTTTATCTGTGTAATAAACAGAATGCTTAGCTTAATGATTACTCCTTCAAATGTCCTATTTAACCATGTGCTGTGTCAGAGCCATTCAATGCCAGGATTGCTGGGTATAATTAAAAAAAAAAAAAAATCAGCCAGGTTTCGAAAAGTCCAGTTGGTAGAAATTTTAGTCAGCTAATTTAGTAATAATAACTTGTTCTAATTGAATGTGCTAACTGTTCTATTTCAGATAATTTTTGCCTTGCTCTTTTAGGATTTTACTTGGCTGTTTTTTTTTTTTCAGCCTCTTCATTTTTTTTTTTTGCATTTTAGTTGACCATAGGAATAAATATATTTGGAACAAAGAAAAAAAAAAAAAAGTTTCCTAATATTAGACTTTGTGGAATCATGCTGTATTATCTTATTGCTTCAGTGGCTTCTGCATGAAAACAAGAATTGGTAGGACTGACATTTCACTGCCCTAAATAACTTTTAGCTATTGGACTGTTATAGATTGTATAGTGAGTGAAACTGTACCTTACCCACTGTATTCTGTGCTTGTTATAATAATCCTCTATGACAAGCTATGGCATCCACCTGAAAATATTTGGTAGATTTATATTGTGTTGTGACAGCATGTAAATAAAATATCTTCTCTGCAATAAACATTTATATAAAAATATGTTGTTATTCTCTTAAAACGTATGCACAAAAAACGTGGATACGTCAACAAGATCACTGCTGTTGTTCTGTCAGGCCAGCTGAAAGGAATATCATTCAAATGTCATAGCTATGCACCTTATCCTCTCATGCAAAAATAGTAGCCCAGATTCTGGGGTTAAACAGTATGCACAGCTACAGCCAAAAGTTTTGCATCCCCCTCTATAGAGAATCAACTAACTTTGCTTCATAACGTCGAATGAAACCTGCGGAAGCAATGTTAACATATTGAATTGCAAATCACTTTATAGTTTTCCATATGTTTAATGAAAAATGGAAAGATGTGACATTTAAAAAATAAAACATGAAATAGACAACTGTTAACACTCTAACATCACACACACAAAACCAGATTTTTGTTTTAGGAGAGAAAGGCAGTAAAAAAATAAGAAATTGTGTCCACTTTCTTCTTCTATAACTTGTTGAACAGGCAAACCATACAGTAAATGAAGACAGACCTTTGTGAAGCTTGGTATACTTCGGAATGAGATGAACCTGGGACTTTTGAACTAATGTTTTATTCATTTATAGTTTTTTGATTGAATTTACATGCACTTACCTCCTGGTCACAGGTCTGTAGAGCAACACAATGAATATTTGTGACTTAAGACAAGGTTGGAAATTTAAAACAAAACAAATTTGAGAAGTCAGCTTGAGCTAGCAGTTTAAATCATTGTGCTGAAGACTTGACACATCTGGGTACATGGGTTTAAATTTTCACATTAAAAAAAAAGTATTGTGCTAATTAATTAGAATACCCCATTGCTACTGTGGTTTTGACTTGTTGTGCATATAAAATCAAATCACTGTATCTGAAAATTTTGTAACATTTTCAAAATAGGCAAATTAGTGATTGCCTAATTTAACTGATGAGTTTAATAGGACACACATGCAATTCACTTAAAATACTAAGAGAAAAGAAACACATTGCAATAAATGGTAAAATGCATGAGGCATTTTAGAAGTTGTTTAAGATCCTTAATTAAAGCACAAAGTTTTCTAACATTTTCACACATAAGTGCCTGTTGTTTCTATATCTGACTGATTACTGACTATTTCATATGTGAAAAAATGCTGGTGATTCAAATTATCATTTCATAGGGGGCATGTTGAGTCAACTTCACATATAACTAGTGCTCTTCGTTTCTGGTTTTTATTTTTGATCACGTGATGTCCCTTTTTTTGAGCTGACTGTTTTACAGGAAAGTGTTGATTGTGAAACAAGTTCACTTTAGTTTTTTCTCCTGTAACTTGATTGAGACTAGGATTCTGTTTCACTGATAATGTAAAAAAAAAAGGCAGCTCCTTATTTTTAATTCAAACCGAACACAAACAGAGAATGATGTTAAATTGATTTAATTAAATCGTAATTAAGAGGAAACTATTGTTTGCCAGACAGGTTTGCAACATTTTTGGTATAAGGTTTTAAATCTGGGAAAAGCCATTTAACTGAACTCGCTTTTTGTACATGTATTAATTATCTTGACAAAGTATGAGACGCGAGATTGCAAAAAAGGGAGATATAATACCCTTATACCTAGAACTACAAGACCGGTCAAATGGACCGCTACATAGAAAAGGATTGCATTTTATTTATTTATTTATTTATTGCATTCATATAGCTATTGTTATGCAAAAGTATCGCAAAGCACTGTACAGTACATAGCAGAAAAAAAGAACAAACCACAATACATTTATATAGCATGTCATACATACAACTGCCACAGTCAGACCATTTAAATAACAGTATAGAAATAATAATACAAAAGCAGCAATTTTAAAACCAACTAAGATAAGGTTAACAGACGATTTTTCCACCTGAGATTGCCACCACTAACCTTCGACCAGACATTGTCTTGTGGTCTGGATCAGCACGCCTTGATCATCTGATAGAGTTAACAGTGCCATGGAAGGATGCTGTGGATGAGGCATATGAGAGGAAGAAACTTCAGTATGCTCAACCAGCTGCTGATGCGGAAAGGAGAGAATGGAGAGTCTGAGTTCACTCAGTGGAGGTGGGTTGTTGAGGATTTGTGGCACACTCTACAACCCGATTTCTCAAAGATGTCGGGTTCAGTGGCCAAGAGTTGTGTCGCACAGTGAAGAACTGGCTGTGGTTGAGATGGAAAGATTCTGGATGGGGTTCTCAAGCATAATAGAAAAAAGCAACGCTGATGTACGTGTAAGTAAGCTGGGCTGAGTTGAGTGGGGGACGGAGGGGGGTGATGCTGGGATGCCAGAGTCACTCTTGAGCCCTCTTGAGGTGTCGTGGGCTAGTCGACGAAATACAGAGGACAGAAGGTGCCCACTTTAAGACCCCAGAGATGTACCCTACTTATCTCAATCCAGACGGTTGTCATGCTGATGCACTGAGGAGACCGCACTGTGGTTGATCCCCGGAGCCAGCATCGTAGCCGTTGTGTGTGCTGATGTGCTGGGGAGGCAAAATGAGCTGATCCCTGGAGCCAGCATTACACTTCAGCAATCAAAACCATGCAGAAGGATATCTACATCAACCGATGGAAAGAAACGCAAATGGACGAAGATGCAGATGGATCACATTAGTTTCCTGTAAAGCTACGTCTTAGTTGGTGCTTATCTTGGTGAGAGCCGAGTTCAAATCAGCATGAAGTTTTTTAACATCTACTCTTATGTAATGCAAATCAGAAAGCCATTTTATAAAAGTACGTTTTTAGTCTTGAGTTAAAAATTATAATGGTTCCAGCCTCCTTGACAAATGAAGGCAGAGCATTCCATAATTTAGGAGCTCTGCAAGAAAAAACCCTACCTCCCGTGTTGCTTCTGTTGACCCTGGGAATAACCATCAGCCCCGCATCCTGTGACCTAAGAGTGCGGTTTGGAAGATACAAGGTCCGTAACTCCTGCAAATAACTAGGTGTTAATCCACTCAGGGCCTTGTAAATTAACAGCAAAATCTTAAAGTCAATTCTATACTGCACAGGGAGCCAGTGTAAAGAGGCCGAAGTAGAGGTAATATGTTCACTTTTCCTGGTTTAATTCAGAATTCTGAACAAGCTGCAAGCGGGATACCACATGTTTGGGACACCAGAAAAAAGTGTATAAAATAATAAATTCTAGATTAAATAAAGGCATGCATTAGGCTCTTGGCATCAGATGTACAGAAATAATCAGTCTAAGTTTGGCTATATTTCTCAAATGGTAAAAAGATACTTTAGTAACTTCCCTAATATGAGTCTCATATGAGAGATCAGGAGCAAAGATGACCCCAAACTCTTAATTTCAAGTTTAAATTTTGATGAGAGCCTGTAAGGGTCGAGCTTTAATTGGTTCTGTGATCCCACTAGCATAACCTCTGTTTTATCTGAATTCAACATTATAACATTCTGTAACATCCAATGCTTGATGTCTGAAGGCAATTAGCTAATAACACCCAGGCAGAAGAAATTACTGGCTTTAGGGACAAATATAGCTGGGCATCATCAGCATAGCAATGGAAGTTCACTCCGTGCCTGCAGATAATGTCACATAATGGTAACATATATAATGAAAACAACAAGGGACCTAATATGGAGCCCTGTGGAACACCACAGACAACTTCCGATAATGCTGATTTTACCTCTATAGAGACGGACTGAAACATTTCAGAAAGATAAGATTTGAACCAGGATAGGGCAAGGCCAGACGGTCCCCCTGTGCTTTCAAGACGATGGCAGTAGGATGGCATGGTCTACTACAGTATCAAAGGTTGCTCTTAGATCTAGAAGAATTAATACTGATGGAAAGCCCGAGTCAGAGCTTATCAGCAGGTTGTTCACAGCTCTGACAAGGGCCATCTTAGAGCTATGTGCAGCACGAAAACCAGACTAAAACTTCTCCAATATACCATTAAGAGTTAGAAATTTTTCAAATTGAATTGCAACAACTCTCCCTAGAACCTTCTCTAAGAATGGTAGGATGGAGATTTTGCTTATACAATTCAGTATTCAATTTTATTATTTGTATTTATCAGTCAGGGCTGTACCGGCGATGTATTAAACTGTGATTAGATCACTCTTCAGCCCTTACATGAATGGCTTCTTATAATCTAAGGTGTCTATTGTAATTCAATCAGCCTTGTGTAGCGTCTACAAAAGGCTAATGAAAAGACTGGTGGAAAAAAGAAATGGAGACAGTGGAGTTTTACAATACAACGAAGTGTGGGGTTGACATTTTAGACTAGATGGGAGGGAAATACCCCATGAAAGCTGGGTCTTGCAGGTGGCCTGGTCATGTGCTTTACCATGTATTGGATCTCACTGCCATCAACTCTTTTATTCTTTACAAAGAATGCACAGGCAAGAAGATAACGAGGAGAAGTTATATATTGCAGCTAGCAGAAGAACTTCAAGTGGACTAAAATGCGGACTAGAAAATCCTGCATATCTGTACTAATTTAATCCTGATTGCAGCGTCCCAAGCAGATAATACCGGTAATTTGTTTAAGTGATTGGAACAAGTGGGACAAATTAGACATAAAAGAGTGGACTAACCTACAGCTATGGCCATTCTAAACATAGTCACCTTGTCACAGAGACGGCCGAAGTGGGCGGCGTCAGAACCAGGAAAGGTAATGCAATACACAAACCACAGGACGGATGAATGAAATGAAATGATGATGGCGCTTGCTTGCGCCGGTTTATTGCAAAATAAAAGGGTTGAACAAACAAACAGAAAAAGGACACGGCACTGGTAGCCAAAATAAAACAGACAAACAAAAACGGACTAATACTTAACAAAAACGGTGAGCAGATAGACACACTAACAAACACGGTGAGTTTTAAATAAACAAGTATCGTGCTGGTCCCACCAGCACGTAATAGCAATTGAAATATCTAACTCTTTATCCTCCTCTCTCTCCCGTTCCCTACTCACCGAACACCCAACAACCCAGTATGTAAAACGTGCATCTATATATACTGTTGTGCTGGGATTCAATTACCAATTAATTATTCACTTGAATCCCAGCACGTGAATTAATAAAGTGCAATTCCCCGTGCTCACATATTACTACATTTTACTTGCACGTGAAGTGCTGTGCAATCCTCGTGCCTAAATACACATATACATTTTTAAACACTCGTGTTACACAGACCCGTTTATATCCCGTGTACCAATGTCTATACACCAACATTTAACACACCACACGCAACATATAACAGATAATATACACAGGGGCGGGCACTTTGTTACATATACCCCCTCCTGTGCAAAGCACACATGGCCTCAATGGCCACCTCCCCCCTTAAAAGCCCAAAAGTCCCGCCCAAAGTCCTTGGCCAGGACCAGAGGCTTCCAGGGGCCCACAGGTCGTAATGCTGTCAGCAGGGTAGCATTCTCCTGCCAGGGTAGTCCTAGCAGCGGAAAGGCTGCTTGGGGTGTGGTCTCCTGACCTTCCCCCTCCTTCGGCGCCGGCAGCTCCCCTTGGTGGGGCTTCAACCACCGTTCTTCCTGCAGGGAAGAAACTGCAGAGGGAGCAGGTCTCCGGACCTCCCCCACGATCTCCGGCGGAGAAACTGCTGCTGGGGTTGGCGGTCTCCAGACCTCCTCCCCCTCCTCCGGCAGCGAAACTGCTGCTGGGGTTGGCGGTCTCCAGACCTCCTCCCCCTCCTCCGGCAGCGAAACTGCTGCTGGGGTTGGCGGTCTCCAGACCTCCTCCCCCTCCTCCGGCAGCGAAACTGCTGCTGGGGTTGGCGGTCTCCAGACCTCCTCCCCCTTCTCCGGCAGCGAAACTGCTGCTGGGGTTGGCGGTCTCCAGACCTCCTCCCCCTTCTCCGGCAGCGAAACTGCTGCTGGGGTTGGCGGTCTCCAGACCTCCTCCCCCTTCTTCGTGGCCGGCAGCTCCCCTTCGTGGGGTTCTGGCCACAGTACTTCCGGCTGTGATGCGGAGCGGCGGGCAAACCCAGGCGATGCAGAGCGGCGGGCAACCCCAGGCGATGCAGAGCGGCGGGCAACCCCAGGCGATGCAGAGCGGCGGGCAACCCCAGGCGATGCAGAGCGGCGGGCAACCCCAGGCGATGCAGAGCGGCGGGCAACCCCAGGCGATGCAGAGCGGCGGGCAACCCCAGGCGATGCGAGGCTGGCATCCTTGGGCGAAGCGAGGCTGGCATCCTTGGGCGAAGCGAGGCTGGCATCCTTGGGCGAAGCGAGGCTGGCATCCTTGGGCGAAGCGAGGCTGGCATCCTTGGGCGAAGCGAGGCTGGCATCCTTGGGCGAAGCGAGGCTGGCATCCTTGGGCGAAGCGAGGCTGGCAGTCAGGACAAGCTGGGGTGCGGGTGTTGGCCCTCTTTTCGGCCACTGCAGCCGGGAGGTTCTTCCCCGTGCTTCCCTCAGCAGCCTATGCAAGGGCTGCTGAGGACCTCCAGCATCTAGTCCTGGCCCTTGTGGTGCAGGGAGAGGCAGCTCCTGCTCCTCTCCCCCTGATGGAGGTGGAGGCAGAGGAAGCTCCAGCTCCTCTCCTCGTGATGGTGGGGGAAGTGATACCAGCAGGCATTCACCCTCTGCTGGTGGGGGAAGTGATACCAGCAGGCATTCACCCTCTGCTGGTGGGGGAAGTGATACCAGCAGGCATTCACCCTCTGCTGGTGGACGGGGACCCAGCAGGCATTCACCCTCTGCTGGTGGACAGGGACCCAGCAGGCATTCACCCTCTGCTGGTGGGGGAAGTGATACCAGCAGGCATTCACCCTCTGCTGGTGGGGGAAGTGATACCAGCAGGCATTCACCCTCTGCTGGTGGACAGGGACCCAGCAGGCATTCACCCTCTGCTGGTGGACAGGGACCCAGCAGGCATTCACCCTCTGCTGGTGGCGGAGGCAGAGGCAGCTCCTGCTGCTCTGCCCCTGCCGGTGGAGGTGGCGGAGGCAGAGGCAGCTCCTGCTGCTCTCCCCCTGCCGGTGGAGGAGGCAGAGGCAGCTCCTGCTGCTCTCCCCCTGCCGGTGGAGGTGGCGGAGGCAGAGGCAGCTCCTGCTGCTCTCCCCCTGCCGGTGGAGGTGGCGGAGGCAGAGGCAGCTCCTGCTGCTCTCCCCCTGCCGGTGGAGGTGGCGGAGGCAGAGGCAGCTCCTGCTGCTCTCCCCCTGCCGGTGGAGGTGGCGGAGGCAGAGGCAGCTCCTGCTGCTCTCCCCCTGCCGGTGGAGGTGGCGGAGGCAGAGGCAGCTCCTGCTGCTCTGCTCCTGCCGGTGGAGGTGGCGGAGGCAGAGGCAGCTCCTGCTGCTCTCCCCCTGCCGGTGGAGGTGGCGGAGGCAGAGGCAGCTCCTGCTGCTCTCCCCCTGCCGGTGGAGGTGGCGGAGGCAGAGGCAGCTCCTGCTGCTCTCCCCCGGTGGAGGTGGAGGAGGCAGAGGCAGCTCCTGCTGCTCTGCTCCTGCCGGTGGAGGTAGGAGCGGCGTGTAGTCTCCTGGTGGTGGAGGTGGGAGCGGTGTGTAGTCTCCCCTTGATACAGGGGACTGGTGCGGCTCTCCCTCACTTGCAGGGGACTGGTGCGGCTCTTCCTCCCTTGCAGGAGACTGGTGCGGCTGTGGAGACAGCGGTGGGACCTCTGCCTTCCTCTTCCCCTTTCCCCTTCTCTGCCACCTCCTCACCTTCCTCTCCTGCGGCAGTTCCTCCTCTCCTTCCTGGTAGGGGCAGCGCACCACCGGGTGCCCAAACTCCCCACAGGCAAGGCACCAGCCCTGGTCCTCCAGACCACCGAGGAACTCCTCCAGGTCCTGGCAGCCATCTCTCCAGTCCCAGCCTTCCATGTTTTATTTTTTTTTTTTTTTTTGTTGTTGTGGTTTTTTTTTTTTTTTTTTTTTGACAAAACGCCTCTCCTGGTCTGACGCTTGGAGGCGCTGTTATCCCACGCAGGACACCACGTGTCACAGAGACGGCCGAAGTGGGCGGCGTCAGAACCAGGAAAGGTAAGGCAATACACAAACCACAGGACGGATGAAATGAAATGAAATGATGATGGCGCTTGCTTGCGCCGGTTTATTGCAAAATAAAAGGGTTGAACAAACAAACAAAAAAAGGACACGGCACTGGTAGCCAAAATAAAACAGACAAACAAAAACGGACTAATACTTAACAAAAACGGTGAGCAGCTAGACACACTAACAAACAAGGTGAGTTTTAAATAAACAAGTATCGTGCTGGTCCCACCAGCACGTAATAGCAATTGAAATATCTAACTCTTTCCTCCTCCTCTCTCTCCCGTTCCCTACTCACCGAACACCCAACCCCCAGTATGTGCCAACGTGCATCTATATATACTATTGTGCTGGGATTCAATTACCAATTAATTATTCACTTGAATCCCAGCACGTGAATTAATAAAGTGCAATTCCCCGTGCTCACATATTATTACATTTTACTTGCACGTGAAGTGCTGTGCAATCCTCGTGCCTAAATACACATATACATTTTAAACACTCGTGTTACACAGACCCGTTTATATCCCGTGTACCAATGACTATACACCAACATTTAAACACACCACACGCAACACATAACAGATAATATACACAGGGGCGGGCACTTTGTTACACCCTATAGAATTAACACATTTTGCTTCATAAAGTCAAATGAAACCTGTTAAATAATGTAACGTTAACATATGAAATTACATACCACTTTGTAGTTTTCCATATACTTAACAAAAAACTGACAAATTGAAAAATGTGAAATTTCAAAATCTAACATGAAACACTATACTACTCTCGTAGACTTCTGCGATATCATTCTGTAGTTTCTTGACTACATGATGTTGAATTAAATATCTAAATTATGTTAATTAGTTTTTTTTTTATCTCAATACTAAAATTATAGCTGTATAAACCCTTCTTTACTAATATGATATGTGGAATTCAGTGTCAGATAAATATATAAACGGATCCCTGTACAAAAAGAAAGATGTTTTTTTATTACATCAAACATATTTAAGTAAAAATAAATACCATGTATTTTTTGTGCAGATTTCAAACTGTCGGATCATACCGTACTTGTATTTAAGCTACCAACACTGCTGCATAGCACAGAAATGTTTAATTGCATGATAATGGACCATTAGCTACATATAGTTAAAGCATATTAACTGAAATTGTATTGCATTAAACTGAAAACGGTATCAAAAGTACATGATTAAAAAGTTTATTTCAAATGTTGGGCCTATATATATTGCAAAAGTCTTTATTCTCACGGATGTGACTGCCTGAACGTGACAGACTTAAGAAATGTACAGAATAAAGTTTTTAGATGTACTTGTCATTTCAGTGAAAAAATGCAGCTGTCTCTGCAAACAATCTGAAGCAGTAAATGCTTAGGACAAGCAAGTGTACTAAGTGAATCTTCACAGTGCTCAGTTAATCCACTTGAACAGGATAATCATGAATCTGATTTGCTACACTGCTGCAATCAGGATCATCACAAATCTGATTTGCTACGCAGCTGCAATCAGGATCATCATGAATCTGATTTGCTACACTGCTGCAATCAGGATCATCACAAATCTGATTTGCTACGCAGCTGCAATCAGGATCATCATGAATCTGATTTGCTACGCTGCTGCAATCAGGATCATCACAAATCTGATTTGGTACGATGCTGCAATCAGGATCATCATGAACCTGATTTGCTATGCTGCTGCAATCAGGATCATCATGAATCTGATTTGCTACGCTGCTGCAATCAGGATCATCACAAATCTGATTTGGTATGATGCTGCAATCAGGATCATCACAAATCTGATTTGGTACGATGCTGCAATCAGGATCATCATGAACCTGATTTGCTATGCTGCTGCAATCAGGATCATCATGAATCTGATTTGCTACGCTGCTGCAATCAGGATCATCACAAATCTGATTTGGTATGATGCTGCAATCAGGATCATCACGAATCTGATTTGCTATGATGCTGCAATCAGGATCATCACGAATCTGATTTGCTATGCTGCAATCAGGATCTTGTTTAGTCTGTTTAGCAGATGATGATTTACCTGTGATGATTCACTTCTGGTACGCTGCAATCGAGATTAGAATGTGTACTAACTTTAGTCCAAGCAAGTGGACTAAACCTGCTCAGTCCACTAGTTAATTTGGTACGCTGCAATTGACCCATTTATGTTCAAATATTTGTTTTTATTTACATAGTTTTGGTTGTGTATTTGCGCTTTGTTATGTCGTATATAAACCTATTTATTTTCTATTTTTTTTTTTTACATTGTTTTGGTTGTACAGTTTCATATAAAAATAATACTTTTTTTTTTAAATGTTTGTTTTTAAAAAAATGTTGCTTTTTTTTTTGCAGTTGTGCTTTATATAATATGTCTGTGTATAAACCCATTTCTATTGAAACGTTCATTTATGTTTCGGTTGTGCAGATGTTTTATATGATGGGCCTGGATAAAACTATGACTTATATCCCACTGTTTATCCTTTCATTATAATATTTATGTTGTTTTTAATACAGCTGTCATATTGACCGCTCATGTTGCTTCTAGGTACGTGTATAACCCCGTAGTTCTAGTGTTAAAGGGACATCATGTGACCAAAAAATAAAAAAATAAAAAAAATTTAATGAAGAGCCCTGCATAGAACACAGGGACTGGGATTCAAACCTGAAAACAAAGAGCCTGCATATAACACAGGGACTGGGATTCAAACCTGAAAACAAAGAGCCTGCATATAACACAGGGACTGGGATTCAAACCTGAAAACAAAGAGCCTGCATATAACACAGGGACTGGGATTCAAACCTGAAAACAAAGAGCCTGCATATAACACAGGGACTGGGATTCAAACCTGAAAACAAAGAGCCTGCATATAACACAGGGACTGGGATTCAAACCTGAAAACAAAGAGCCTGCATATAACACAGGGACTGGGATTCAAACCTGTAAACAAAGAGCCTGCATATAACACAGGGACTGGGATTCAAACCTGAAAACAAAGAGCCTGCATATAACACAGGGACTGGGATTCAAACCTGAAAACAAAGAGCCTGCATATAACACAGGGACTGGGATTCAAACCTGAAAACAAAGAGTCCTACATATAACACAGTGACTGGGATTCAAAAGATCTGCTCCTCAGTGCCCTGAGCTCTAGCCAGGCCATACTACCATCTCCTGAGTGCATCTGCAAAGGCCTGGAGCATTGCCAAATGAAATCTTATCATTACGTCCAGTGTCTGAATCCACTCCCAGCTCTTGACTTCAATTTGTTATCTTTCTCCAGCAGTGCGTGAATTTATATTCACTAAAGCATAACTGTACTTCACTGTGGAATATACTATTTAATGAAAGAAAGTGTTTTTTTTTTAGTCTAGAGTATAACTTTTAAAGGTTTCACAGTGTACCCCTGTAAAGAATTAAGCAGTATTTTATTATTTTGCATAATAACATGATTCAGTATGTTTAAAAAAAATACAGGCTGTAAATATTAAAAAGCTAATCGTTTTTTCTTATGATTGGTGATCAAAGAATGCATTTATTTTCATACAGTTTCCAGTTTGATGTATTTTTCTATTAGGTCGTTTGTTTGTCACAGCACTGTGTACAGCTACTGATTTTCCATTCTGGGGAATAGCACATTCCGTTTTTCAAAAATAACTAATTCCGTTTTTCATACTTTTTATCAATTTTCTGAGAATTACACATAAATATAATGTTGATAGTTAAAATAAGTAAATTAATAAGTATTTATTTTGGTACTAATTTAGTCATTTTTTTTTATTTTAAATCAGATTTGGGTTGTAAGTAAAGCACCTGAAGACACTTGCATGTCATTATGTTTATAAACATCATTTGGCTCATTGCTGGCATTAAAATAAGCAGGAAACCGTAATTATATTACAACTGTTCAGTAAACCAATGTCCAGCGCTGTTGTGAGAGAATCATATGTACCATCTGCCACTGACACTGTAGTTCAGCCTACAAATGATGGTATTTGAAAAGACCTGTTTGGCTTATTGCGGGCATTACAATAACAATAAAACATATGAAACAATTTAGCAACAGTCCAGCAATGTCACGTGAGAGGAATCCTATTTGCAGTACTCCACCAATGGCATTTAGCGTTGTACTGGCATTACAATAACTACACTGAACAAAAACATAAACGCAACATGCAACAATTTCAAAGATTTTACTGAGTTACAGTTCATATAAGGAAATCAGTCAATTGAAATAAATTCATTAGGCCCTAATCTATGGATTTCACATGACTGGGAATACAGATATGATACCTTAAAAAAAAAAAAAAAAAGGTAGGGGCGTGGATCAGAAAACCAGTCAGTATCTGGTGTGACCACCATTTGCCTCATGCAAAGCGACACATCTCCTTTGCATAGAGTTGATCAGGCTGTTGATTGTGGCCTGTGGAATGTTGTCCCACTCCTCTTCAATGGCTGTGCAAAGTTGCTGGATACTGGCAGGAACTGGTACACGCTGTCACACACGTCGATCCAGAGCATCCCAAACATGCTCAATAAGACATGTCTGGTGAGTATGCAGGCCATGGAAGAACTGGGACATTTTCAGCTTCCAGGAATTGTGTACAGATCCTTGCGACATGGGGCCGTGCATTATCATGCTGAAACATGAGGTGATGGCGGCGGATGAATGGCACGACAATGGGCCTCAGGATCTTGTCACGGTGTCTCTGTGCATTCAAATTGCCATCGATAAAATGCAATTGTGTTAGTTGTCCGTAGCTTATGCCTGCCCATACCATAACCCCACCGCCCCCATGGGGTACTCTGTTCACAACGTTGACATCAGCAAACCGCTCACCCACACGACACCATACTGTCTGCCATCTGCCGGATACAGTTGAAACCGGGATTCATCCGTGAACAGCACAGTTCTCCAGCGTGCCAGTGGCCGTCGAAGGTGAGCATTTGCCCACTGAAGTCGGTTACGACGCCAAACTGCAGTCAGGTCAAGACCCTGGTAAGGACGCAGGTGAAGAAGCTGGATGTGGAGATCCTGGGCTTGCATGGTTTCATTTGTCTGCGGTTGTGAGGCCGGTTGGATGTACTGCCAAATACTCTAAAACGACGTTGCAGGGGGCTTATGGTAGAGAAATAAATATGAAGCACTTTGATAAAAATGCGCCCTGTTGTCTGACTCGCAGATACACAGGTTCACTGCTGTGTGTCATCTGATTGTAATTTAAATAGCGCCCATTTTAATGTAAACACATAATTAATCTTACCAGTTGTTTCTTTGCTAATTCTGTCTTGCTATTTGCAAAATTTAACAAGAAGTGTGTGTGACCAAATGTCTTTTTTAAACAAACGGTGTATAGTGTAGTGACTACATCCTTTACACAGTAAAGCGATACATTTCATTTAAGGAATGTAATAGCTAGAAAAATTGCTTTTGAGCTTGTTTCTTCATCGTCAGATAATATAATTCAATTAAGAAACACTCATGGTTTAACACTGCTAATTACAGTCTTTATTAAATGCACGTACAGTGGAAAGAAATAAACTAAACACCAATGAAATACGCAATTAATGTAGTGTGCTTACTTTGGGAAAGCCCCACCTTGAGCACAGTACCTTTGTTCTAAGTTTTCAGCATATTAGAAGAATGCAGTGCTTTACCATTTTTTGTTGCTGATGTTTTTGCTTTCTTGTTTTTCTATGTGTTTACAACTGACAATATGATCTGGTATTGACTCGTACATGATCAGTCAAATGACAGCAAAATTTGCAGAATAGTATCACACCATCCTCATGTAGATAATCGGAAAATGTTTGAGTTTCAGCAGAGACACGCAATGAATTACGCAACTTGGCTGGGTGGTGGTGTGCAAAAAATAAATAAATAAATAAATAAAACACTTTGGCCTTAACCCTTTCCATGCTTTGTACTGCAGTAAAGGAGGATTTGTGTAAACAACATATCATCAAACTGCAAACTAGAGTTCTCTGCTGCTTTTACAAAAGAGATGTTTCACCTGTAATTTACCTAGACCTATAATTGCATAAACCATGCAGATTCCTTGGTGTCAGTTTACAACGTTTACATTCTGCACCACGGACATTATTAATACCCTTTGTGCGGGTAGTGACAGCATTTCGAAATGTCTTCTGTTTTACTGCAGGTTATTTCTGCAGCGTGGCAAATCGATTCGCCATTCACATACCCAACATTAATAAGGCTGTTAATTGTATGGGGACAGTTGAAGGTGAAGTAAATATGCCATGACAGATTCCAAATATTGAGGTACTGCAAGGAAGTTTGTATGTCAGCTTACTCTTTTTAAGCTCTTTGATGACCGCTGGATTCCCGTGAAGCAGTATTGCACTTTAATCATAGAAAATGTCATGGTGACTAATACATGGTGGGATTCTGGAGATGGAAGTATATATATATAGCATATAATGGAAATATAATAACTGATTTACAGTATTATTATTATTATTATTATTATTATTATTATTATTATTATTATTATTATTATTATTATTATTTTAATGTATGCACTGCATTTTCTTCTGCAGATAATTATTTATATTTTAATGAATATTTGAATGTATTAGTAATAATTTAAAGGAGCCAACAGTGAACAGAATTCAGAGTAATTATGAAGGTTCTACAGCAAGCCATTTTTTCCCTACTATTTTAAATTTGATGTCAAATAATACATCTTGGAAAATTCCAGCGATCTGATAGGCTAGCAACATTCCAAAAGTGAGCATAAAGCATACTGGAAACTCAGTATGGTACGACTGACATCATGAATGGACTTTCTTTGTGACGTGCCATCCAGCAGGTGAAACATGAGCTCTGATTGGCTGAAAGATCCTCAGCAGTTTCTAATACATTAACAAACATACTATCACGAGTGACCCTAAAACCCATCTTCCCTTGTACAAGGTGTGAGTTAAAGGTGTATGTGGCAGAGATGGATGGCTCTTTGATAGAAACAGCTTAATCACACCTGTGGGTACTTTGACAGACTCACTGAGAGCATAAACTGACCCAAGACTGTCACAGCTACTGAAAGCAGACTGATCTTTGAGATACAAATTGAACATTTGTGAAACTGTAGCAAATATTGCAATGACTGTAATGTATTTTAAAGTCAGAAATATTAAATAAATTGTTAAAACACACTAGTCAGAATTTTTTTTTTTAATAATGTACTCTGTATTAGTCTATGAGAACATTGTAGGATTCCATATTCCTGTTTATTCTAGTATAACAGTAGAAATATATTATTAGTGAATATGTAAGGTCAGGCCGACCTGCTGAAAGTTCCAAACCTCCCTTATCGGGCAAAGGCATCTTTTTTTAATTAGGCTCAGAGCCTCAAACATTTTAATCCAGTGAGAACAGAACGGAAACATCTGTGGAGCACAGTTAATATGCCAGGGACAATTGAACTAGAATAGTTTTGTGCATCTAGAAGACTGTGAGATTTTAAAATAAGAAACTTAATAACTTTAGTAAATACATGAGAATGTTAGTCTATATCAAAGTATAACAGTCCTAAGTTTTAATATTCAAGGTTGCATTTGCTGCTAAGCAGGGGTCTAATAAAAAATTAACCCCTTGCCTTCTGTGTATATCAATGAAGTAAAATAAAATTACAATTTATAAAAGAGACTGCTATATTGAAGTATCTGAATTAGAAATGCATGTCATAGAATCTTTTAGAGTTAAACTGTTACACAAATAACATTGTTATTTTTGAAAGAACATATTACAGTTAAAAATGAGAGAAGTTCAGTATTAACTGACACTGCCAGAATATTGTAATTTTCGTACTGTGTTTTAAAGAATATAAAACCAGCATAAATAATATTGCAGCAAATTATGAACAGGTTATAAGGATTTGAACTAAGTGAGCCATGAGCTCACATTCAATTCATTTTGAAAAGGGAGTTACCTGTATTCTTTAGATATATTGTTCACTTATAGATAGGAGCTGTCAAAACAGAACAAATAATTAGTTTTAACTGGATCTGGATTATTAAAAGTTGTCTGGATATGTTGCAAGCCCTGTACACAAACAATACACTACAAGAATCCAAAACATCTCTGTCTGCCTTAAATGTCTCCTGAGTTTAAGAGTGTGCTCATAGCAATAAAAGAAGTACGTGTGAAATCTGACAATACAGCCTGTCTTGTGTTCTTGACACACATTGAAGTAATTATAAAATAAGTCACTTTTATAATGGCACCAACAAGTATTTAAACATTTTATTGCTAGTTTCTAATATTTTTTTCCCCCTGAAATAATAATAATAATAATAATAATAATAATAATAATAATAATAATAATAATAATAAACTAAATAGTTTATATTTTAGTGTTAACCATAATTCCACTGATTTTCAGTTAAGGCTAAAGAAGGTATGGGAATTGGATTTCTGAAACTTTATTTCGCAGCGGCACTATGTTGTATCATATTCCTGGCTTAGCCTAAATCACCCAGGAACTGTTTACCCAACACTCATTAGATCCTGCATTTAATTAACTGGGAGGTCAATGAAGGCTACATCTCCACATATTAACAAGAACAATGCACACAATTCAGTGTACTTGCCTGTCGCTGATAAATGAGCCACATTAACTTAATATCAGTTCATTCTTATAGGGCTAAATCAATGCATCGCCCCTCAGGGTTTCATTTGCTTACTGCACCATCATTTACTGCAGGAATTTTTTGCAACTTGATTACAGGGTGTTAGACTGACTGTATGTAAATGAAAATGTTCATTATAGACAAAGGACTGACATCATACTTATTGCATTTCTCTCTAAGAGTTTGTATAGGAATTAACTTTAGATTATGTTATCAGGGGAGATCAATGGACCATTATTCGTACTTATCCAGGACACCACGATTCACATTCAATTCTGCCTGCGACAAATATTTTGTAGACTAGCCTACCCTCAAATCTTTGCTCTCTCTCTCTCTTTTATTATTTGAATACATATTATTTTAACAGCCTGTTTTTAACCTGGTATGGGAACAAATTATGATATTCAAACCTGTATAAGGCTATATTTGCTGAGCCATTCGAAAAAAAGGCATAATTCCAGTAGTGACGTCAAAATGGCATATTCGTCTCTCTAGGTTAGACGATTACACTTGACCCTCCTGTGCACCCCAAAATCAATTTCAAACACAACATCCCTCGTTTTCAAATATTCGACAACACTCACAATTCGAGGTTTAGGCACTTTTAACAAATCTGTCTGACGACTTAAACATCCTCCACCAACGGGAACATCAAACAAGCCAGTTCTGACAACGACTAAGAAAAAAAAAAACCCCTATTGAAACAACTTTTCCTTAAAAACACGTTATATTTTGCAGTTCATTATCTAAACAGTTTAATTCATAAATTATTATTCATAAATTCAGTTGCAATTTGAACCTTTAACACCCGTTTATTGTCTTTTTAAATTACATATACTAATATCAATAATAATAATAATAATAATAATAATAATAATAATATAATAATAATAATAATAATAATAATAATAATAATAATAACAACAACAACAACAGATGGTCTTCAGTGTTGAAATAATTCTATCTCGGGTGTCTGTGACAGTTTATAAACTACTCGGCCTAACAGGCATCAAACGCAGATCTAGAGGTTTATAACGGATATTGCAGCTCTGCCATGTCTTGTCTTTTAAGAAAGAAAATCCTACCTATTACAGAAAGCCGACAACACACAGATCTGGTTTGGAAAAAGATTAAAACAAAAAGCAATACTCCCCCCGAGTGGATACAACTTTTATTGCAAGCATTGCCCGTTTTACTTTTTAAATTATCTATATTATTATTTTTGTTATGCTCGCTTTAATCCAATTAAAGCAGACAGTTTTACATTCCGTGCTGACTGACACTAAGATCTGACGTCAGAGCTGTAGGTCAAGTTTCTAGTTCGCCTTTTTTATGGGTTGCTACAGGCAATATAAAGCAAACGTACGGTATACGAATCTATTTTTTTAGGAAAAAAAAAAAAAAAAACCCAAAAAAAAAAAAAAAAAAAAAACAATACACCAAACATGTATAGAATCAAAAGTGATAAACAACTAGAATTTATGAACAATAACACATAACTAATCTTGTTCTTTTAATAGTAGTTGTACCTTTGCTATTACTGTTAACTGATCAAGCTGATGCTACACATATTTGCAGTGCTTGTGATGTGGCATTGACATCAGTGCTGCTGTCCATCGGATGTGTTACCTGCACAGGCCTGGGTCTAGGACTCGCGGGGCAGACAGTTTCTCAACATCCCCGAGTAAAGCAGTTCAGAAATCGAGTCCAGGGCGGTCCCATTAAACCAATAAGTGGGAGGCAGTGCGTAAGTGGCTGGTTTAAATGTTACCATAAATGTTTCTTTAGCATTTTCAATGTTGTAGCCTACTTGCGGGGAATACATACGGTATATCAAATAGTTGCATATTTGCAAACAAATGTACGCTGTGACGTAGCCTACCCTGATCATTTCATAGACAGGCATATGGCATAGTCATTCATGCAAAGCATCATAGTGTAACGATGTGTCGGAGATCTTCATATTTATCGTTAAATTCAGTATGTTCAATATGTGTAATAAACACCCTCATAGCATTCACATTTAAATTAGTCCTGGATGCAGCGTTCCTTGAAGATAAAATACAATGCTGGCATTATTACTTTAAAGATGCACGTTACAAAAAGGAGCACATAGAGTATTAACAGCAAAACAATATGAAGTTGGAAGGTTTTGCATGTTATTATGCCGTTCATCTCAGTCCATGAACATGTCCATGCGACTCAAAACGTCTTCCTTCACTATTTCATTCACTGTACTTCACTGTGCTTTTAACATGGTACACTTTTAATTTGTGATAGTAGTCGTAATAGTTATTGTATTTGTTGAAATTGATGTTTGGTGCAATAGCTGCAAGAAAGACCAACAGTTTCAGTTGTGGATAATTGTAGAAGGATACTGAGTTCCACATCACTACAAAGTCTTTAGCAGTCACCACTGGTAAGTGACACAGCAGCTGCAAGGGGTAAGGGGGACAGAGCTAAAATACTTTCAGAATGACGCAGAATGTCAACAGACTTGATCTTGGTTCCACCTTCTGACAGGGTACACAGAAATTTGAAAGAATCTAGTAAACAGCCCCAGATCATTTCAGTTTCAGTCTAGAGCCTGGTTGTGGGACAGCACCTGCAGTGTTTTCGGTGAGAACTGACATGCTGAAACTCGGTCACTGAATTTTGAAATCGAGGAAGGGAAAGTAGAAATCTGAATTTCTGCTCATACCAAATATTGCTGCTCCTGGTCCGCTGCTTATCTGTCTCATCTATGCACTGAACTGTGGCATAGTGTATAATAACACTGGTATGATCCTCTTTTGACAGCCATTAAGTCGGGGAATGGGGGTATTTTATATAGAGCATAGTGTGTATTTGTGTTGACTGAGTGAGTTAGTTTGCTAATTACTTAATACTACAAATAGTTATAAACATACAGGGATGTTAATATTATTTTCAAAAAGTAATATACTACAGATTACTGGTTTCAAAAAGTAATCTGTTACTTACTGATCACTTTTTCACAGAAGTAATATCTGACTCATTTATACATATTTTGCCAATAATAATTAAAATGCAAAGCACAAAAGTAGTCAAATTGTTTGTCAATATTACTGTAATAAGTTACTCAAAAAAGTTATCTGATTTCAGCCTTCAGCTGATCAGTAAGAATAATTGGGATATTTTATTTTAAAAGGACCAAACTGAAGAGCAATATGGACGAGGAAGCTTTGTATCCTACCTACAGAAATGTTGAGGGCAGTGACAATGACAATGACCATTGTAACTATTGGATAAACACCACAAGAAATCCTGTTTATCACAAGCACATGGAAGAAGGTGTAGGTTATAGGTAAAGCAGTGTATTTGCTGATTACATATACATATGAGTTATAGGTAATATATAATATATATATATATATATATATATATATATATATATATATATATATATATATATATATATATACACACACCATACATACCTACCTACACACACACACTTTTTAAAAGTTTTGTGTGTGAAGTAATAATGTTTTAATTGAAGCTTTCAGGTGAACTATGGTGGAAGGGATGCCATGGAAAACGCTACAAAGCCTGTAGCAAATAAAGGTTATTTGCAAATTTTAAATAAGATATATTGATAAATATTTGAAATAATAGTATATATATTCGTATGAGCTTAACATGCAGCCTACAGCACTCAGTATTCCCAGGTGGTCTCCCATCCAAGTACTAACCAAGCCAAACATTGCTTTGCTTAAGCATTGCTTTGCTTAAGCATTGCATGGTAAGTTTGATTTGAAGAGCTTTTTGTCGTCAGAGACGTTGCCCAGGGGTCACTACAAGGAAGTAGCTCTTCTTGACCTCCGAATTAATAGTGAACAATCCTTATGAATTCCAGTAGAAGAGCTGCTGTTCCAGTGGGGCTGCATGTTCCAGTTCACATCATTCTGAAGCTGAACAGTTTTTGAGTTAACTGTAAAACTATGTGCATCAGGCACAGTTTTGGACGGCTTAGCTGGAAACTTGACTTTGCGTTTGACACTGAACCGTTTGGCATCCATCAAATTTTTGACGGAAAGCCTTGTTTGTCTCCTCGGAACCAAAGTGCGGCTCTGAGAAGCTTTCTTGTTTATAGTAACTCCGCGAAACCTGTGGACTCGTACTGAGATCTCAAGATTTGAACGGTATCGCTAAAATAGGGGTGTGCGGTGGGTGTGGGTGGGGGGGGTTGGTGCTTTTGCAGAGTCTCTTTCAATACTGTACATTGATATTGCTATTGTTTCCAAAATTAAAGTCATGTTTTTCTGGTTTGATTCTAAACTTGCTTTTTCGTTTGTTTAGGTCAGTTTGGTTATCAAGGACCCAGTGTGCCGAAAGTGATGATTCGCAAAACAAATGAGGAGGAAATTAAATTGGTAAGCTATATAGACGAAACAGCATTTTATTAGGGTAATAATTTATTTGAATTGGGTGTATTCTTATCTAGGGAAGTTAATATGTCAGAGTTTAAATGTTGAAATGTTTTTCCAAGTCTTAATAAAAGGGTTGCAAATTTTCACTAAACATTTAACCTTTGTCAAAGATGTGCATGTTAAGTGTAGTGTTTGTAAAGTAACGCAAGGTTATTTATCAGAATAAATGTTCTTTTTACAAATTTGACAACAGTGTTATGAGTACTTGTTGTTATTGAAAGTAGTTAACTAGTAGGTTGTCATGACTTTTTTTTCTAGTAGAAACACCTGAACAAGATGGTGCTCTGTGTGAATACACTTTGTTGACACACGTTTCTAGTTAGGTGTAACACTTCCCCACTATGTTTATCTCTTTATTGTTTCAGCTTGATTACCAGCTGTGTAATAAAGCAGTTGGAGGGGCTGCTCGCCAGGATTCAGAAGGTAATTAAGCATCAAGGAAAGTTTCAGATGACACACTATCTTGACAGCTGATTGAAGTGTGTCATCAGTTACTTACTGTGACAAGGTACTTTCAATTCCTCAGAAAGCACAGTCTCGGATAATGCAACTCCAGGGGTCTGTTCACTTCATCTCGTGGTGGCAGATCCTAATACAGTTGTGACTGAAATCAATAAATGGCCACACAAACGTTGCTCGGGATTGTTTCATAGCCACAAGACCATTTTTACAGTATGACAGTATTTTAGGCTCTGAATGTTTTAAACAAAACGTCTTTGCTGGGGCTTCATTTCTGCAACTCAGATGTGACTATGTATTGCACTGGAATTGGCAGCATGCCGTAGGTGAGATCTGTTGTTTTAGAATGCAGTGAAGTGGAGGTGCTGCTCTGCACTATTCTACTTCTTTCTAAGGATAATTCGAGAGGGTGCCTCGCAGTGTCTGGCTTGCAGTGAGATGGGAAGGAAACATGGAGGAGGTACAGACATGGAAACAAAAACAACCAAACAAACAAAAAACACAACAGCTACCATGTACAAGATAATGCTTTTAAGACAAGCAGGGCACAAATGGAGTTTTCCTTTTAAACATCAGTCTTCTGTTTTTACAGGGTACATTGTGTCCAGGAGACCACGTTGTAATGAATTTGCAGTTTCCACTGAACACTTGCGAGAAATAGTGTACAGAAAAGCAAGGCAGATTGTAGATGGTATTTTAATTTTTTTTAATTTTATTTTTTACAAATGTCACCAGTGTTTTTAAAAATGTTTAATTTGATATCTTTGATATATTTCAGTAAACCAACTCTCACCTCTACCTGGCCGAAAACATGAAACGGTAACAAACCACTGTACAGTATAACAAGGTTTTCTTAAATAGGTGTACAGTAGTGTAGCTGTATTGTAAAACAAAGCTTTACCATTTGCTTGAAGACACCAAATCATCTTCGAATACAATAATACAACCTATCGTTCTTAGATTTTGTAATTCTCAGATTACTTCTGTGTCTGCCAGTCTTAACCCATTAGGTGCCATTGTCCTCATTTGAGGACAGGCTACTTTGTCATTGTTTGGAGCGTTTTTTACTGGCCTCTACCCTAGAGTAAGTTATTATTATAATAATTTACTCTAATTTTCTTAACCGCAAAAGTTAAGTCTAAATGCGATGTATCAGTTTGCATAAATACAGCTTGTGTTCTGATAAATTTGGTTCCTAATGGGTTAAATGCATTTTCCACTAACATCCTGGCATTTGTAATTGAAAGTTTCTTCAGGAATAGGTTAGTGTTCTTTTGCATGCCCCTTTTCAAGCCTGTTTCCCCGTTGTACATTCATCTTGGTTATTTATTCGTTTCAAAATACTTCCAGGGAAATGATGACAAATGGGCTGTTGAAGATGTCAGGAAACAAGGTAAAATTCACACAAAATAAAGCTTTATCCTTCGGACTGCCGTTAGCTAATAGACTTTTTAATGGCATTAAAGATCAATTTTCGGTGGGTATGAAATTGCACAGTGATAATATATAATGTATTCTTCTTGATGTTTAGAATCACTCTGAATATCATTTCCTGTTTTAAGTTTTGGTGAATTTTCAGTAAGCAGAAGTTTAAGTACCCCTGTGGTCTCATGGGCTTTCAAACACGTCTTATCTTTAAGTTCAGCTGGGACACCAAAGTGTAACCATTAACCTGTTCCCTTGCAACACACTGCCCCTAGTGGACATGCAGGAGGCATTTCTTACATTCACTGGAGCATGACATGCAGAGCGATTCTAAACAGGAAGACTACTGGACATTACTGAGGATATTTGTGATATTTCAGACCCATACCAAGTGGCTCTTTAACATGCCAGTTGACTTAATAGTTTTCAGCTTTAACTTCAGTTCTGGAGGATGGACTTCAGCGCGCCCCCCACACACACACATACACATACAGATTCTGTAATGTTTCAGTGAATCATAACTTATAAATTAATCGTCACTTCTCCTGTCTTGTGGTTAATTAGATTCACATCCTTCCACGCCTCCACCTTTTTTCTCCTGGTTAACCACAATGACCCTCAAACCAAGTGGATTTCAGGCCAAACTGTTTAATTTTGTTCCATACGCCATAATCATCAAATAAATACAATTTACAAATGACATGTCATGAGGGGTTGTCCTGAACTAGTGAAGCTGCTTTTAATGGGTTTTAAGGAGTTAAAAGGGGGCCCAAAGGACTAGCAGGGCCCCTGGCCTGTATAGCATCTGGTGCCTGACGTGTTTATACATTATCCATTACAATGCAATATTTATTTATATAACGCCTTTCATCAAATGCGCTTTAGCACAGATATCACAATAAAACAGCAGTACAAATAAGTAAATATGAAGAAAAAAATTAAACTTAGGTTAAAAAAAGCTAATTTATAAAAATGAGTTTTTAATCAAGATTTAAAAACAGTTAAAGTCCCAGCTTTCCTGACAGAAACGGACAAGTCATTCCATAATTTCGGCGCTTTATAACAAAAAGCCCTTCCTCCTGTTTTCATTTTATTAACCTTGGGAATAACCAACAATCCCACATTCTGTGATCTAAGATTGCAATTAGGAATGTAGGGGGTCAGCAATTCCTGTGGATAAATAGGCACCAGTCCATTCAAGGCCTTGTAAGTTATATGGGCCTGCTGAATGCCTCACATTATTGGCATTGTATTACGAAGCGACGTGGTCATAAGTTTGTCTGTGGCCGAGAAAATATTTCAAGAAGCATGTGACAAATAAATAATGAATTAAGTGTTTAAACATGCAAGTAATAACGTGGACTGCGTACTTATTCTTTCACTTCAGACTGGCAGCATTTCATGCCACAGAAACTGGAAGTGAGGTTCACTGACTACCATCCCTGGGGAAAACCAGGAGGGGGTGCCCGGGTAATAGACAGTAATGGCAAGCTTCTGCATCCTGCTGGGAGTCTCAATAGCAGCAGCAGCAAAGTATGGAAGTACCTTGTTAATATAAACATTCTTTTATGAAAGCGCTGTAACGTAAGGCTGTGTAATTTGATGCATTTTCATTCCAGGATTCCTCTCACCAGTTGTGTAGCAGCGTTAGTTTCTTGCTCTCTGTTGCATTGTCTGCTGTTGTCTTATTGTTTGATATCCTTGTTCATGAGTTTCTTTGCTTATTTTGAGCCATGGTCTTTCTCATAGTGCTCTTTTCCTTTTCCCTTTGTCTTCAGCTGTTGTTTGTTTTGTGTGACTAACGTTTATCAAGAGATGTTATAATTGTATAATCCTTTAGTATTACTTTAGGTACTTAGCCTTACTGGGAACTTTTTTTATATTTTACATAATTCAGCATGTAACTGTAACTATAGCATGGCTTTGACATTTTCAGCAAACGTCTGTATTTTTTTTTTTTTTTTGGTGTCATTGTATAAGAGATAATATATGAAGTTCCTTTTTTGAATGGATTTTTAGGAATATAATATTTGGGGCCCAATCACTGAGACTGGGCAGAAGGAAAGAGAGGCAAGGAATGCAATACCCAAGGAAAAACAGAAGATAACATCTGATGCTAATGAACCGGTAGGAAGCATGTCTAATGTTTATTCATTAGATGATTTGCATACTGTAGGTGTCAGAGCAGTATAACAAAGGTCCACACTCATAGGAAAAACAAATTAATTCAAAAAAGGCATTTTCATTATTCTTCATTTCACAGCTTCATTCTTTGAAGGTCAAGCAGATTAAAGTTCTAATCCACAAAGAAAAATCACAAACATGTTTCAGCCAAAAAACCTTCATCAGTGTGTATACACTGGTTCAGTGCCTCGATTTAAATATACTGAGTTTAACAGGTAATTACAATTATGTAAAATATTAGTTCATGGGCACACAACACAAATTACCAACTGATTTACCACACCTGATATATCACAGATATATGTTCATCAATTTTTGCTTAGACATTATTAACATAGTTTTAAGGTTAGGTGCTCTTTTGTAAGTAAAAAGAGGGGGAGTTTGAAAAACAAAACCCAAAGACCTGTCAGAAGACAAAATATGTCAGTGTTTAGTCACTTGATTTGATCTTATTACCAAGAGGGTTAAATGTTAATGCGTAATTAACTAAACATAGTTTATGTTGTTTTGATTTTATAAACAAATAAACGGTCACGCTTGACACTTGACTTTGTAAAGTGTATCATTCAGCCATTTTTCTATATGTCACCGTGACCGAAAACGGTCCAACAGGTGTTTAGACTCTCAAACTATTCCTCCTTGGAAGTCTTCTCTTTAAGGAGGTAAGATGATAAATATTATAGAAACGCAAACAGGAAGAAGCAGTAGTAGTAGTAGTCTTAGACAGTTCAATTTCATAAACTGATTAATACACTAGATTATTGATTCTCTCTCTCTCTCTCTCTCTCTCTCTCTCTCTCTCTCTCTCTCTCTCTCTCTCTCTCTCTCTCCATACATATATGATTATGATTATGATTCTGGCAGTTCTAAGGCCCTGCACAGGTAACTTTGTAAATATAGTGTGAGTGTGTGTGTTTTCAAATAAAGTTCTGGTTATTTGAATTCAAGGTTGGCAAATTCAGATGTGGAATGTGGCAGACAGTGTCATAGGGGACTGGTAACCAAAGAGCTTTTATTTTGGGATTCTGTACCATCCTGCAGGAGTGCTGGAGGAGTGGTGCTGGATGCACTCATGTGGATGGCCAGCGAGGAGGCAGAGCACAGCAGCACAGAACCTCAGATGAAAGCTGTGATTATTACCAACCCCCTAAGGCATCATCTGCCACATTTCACACCTGGATTTGCAGAATGGGATTTAAATCCCATCCCTGCCAAATTTAAATGAAAATAAACAGCTTTATTTACAAAATGACCTGTGCAGGCCCTTTGTCCTGCCACAATGATACACTAAAATACACATGATTTGTTATTATTGCATTACTAAACCGCTGGATGTAGTTTAGAGTTTGTATAGCATACTTGGCAATTTAAACCATACACTTCCATTCTTTTGCACAGTACTTGAAAAAACAGCAGGAAAGAAGGCAGTCGCCAGACTATTATGCTGATCTTGCCCAGCAAGCACAATACAGGAAACGGCAGATTAAAGAAAACAAAGCGAGAGACTTAGCTGCAGAATGCATGGTAAGTTTCCAAAATGCCACAAAGTCTTGACATAAAGTGAGCATACAGTATTGTAGATTACTGAGTGCCATACCCTACTCTTCTAGCCTATGAAATGCTCTTAAATAGGGCTAAGGAACCTGCCTTCTGATAGGTTTGTTTATCTGTTGGTTTTTGCTATTAGTCTGTTTTTTTTTGTGTGTCTTTATATTTGTAAATGCACCTGTGCTGACTCCTCAGAAAAGGTAAGGAGTTACATGCCAATCACAAACACGTAGGATCCAAATACCAAATGGGAGATAAGGAACTAGAACAGGCTGACCAAGAGAAAGACTCATCGCTGTCGGCAACATGACAGTGCGGGGAAGCAATCAAAAAGGCAAACAGGATGCTTGGCTATATAGCTAAAAGTGTTGAGTACAAATCGAGGGAGATCTCCTCGTTCATACATATTCTTGTGTTGTTTGAGTTGTTTTTAAATGAACAGGTGTTTAAAAAGGGAGTTGAAAAACAAGAGTGAACACTATTAAAATAAGGTCCTTACATTGTGCAAATGAAACAGAAACTAGAAACAAAATACTTGTAATTTCAGCATAATGACACAATGCAATTCTGCACATGGAGTAGACCAAGACACGGTGTACCAACTTCCCAAAGAAAACAATCTTTGACCTCAGCTGACATTATGCCACAAGAGCAGGTATAGCTTTACTGTAGAAATGTGTGTTATTGCAACTGAAGTATCCTAAACTTTTATATAAATCTGTATAAAGTGAGCTGCTGCTGTATGGCAGTCAGGTAAATGGATTAGGATTTACAATAACAACATTTAGAAATAACACCTTGGTCTTATTTTCTTTTTGTAGTTCAGAAGACCAGGGTTTTCTGGGGTTCCATTTGTAGTGCGCGGTCGTTAAGAAATGAAGACTATCACAGCGCTTCAAAACAGATTCACATCCATCCCTTCATTTGCACTCAATAAAGAGTGAAAGTTAATAAAGACTGTGAAAATATTTTCTGCATACACATAGAGTAGACTCGCTAATGAAAACCAATTTGGACCAGAGCATTTTTAGATAAGCTTGTTTATATGGATAGGCTCAACAATTATTGATGAATTTTTTTTGACGAGTGTCCGAAATATTCTAATGTTGTTGTTGTTGTTTTGAGCCATGAGAAATATTTGAGAAATATGATCAAACCAGTTGGATACATTTTCCCCATCATGCACATCCATTCATTATGTAGGTACAAATGTGCAGTTTTGAAAGAAACAAATGTTGTATTTAAATAAATCTCTGTTTGCATTTAATGGGTTATTTCACCTGGAGGGTGCAACTGGCCCACCCCACTGGCTTCTATCCTGTCAATAACCAATCAGCTGCTTCCCCCATTTACTGATATGCTTTCAGCCAGTAACCTGCTTTGACCCAGAATACACTGCTGTGGTGAAAAACTTAGGAAGTGCAAGCGTGACAAATTTCCTGTGAGTGTAAGGTATAGAAACTGAGAACTGTCTTTAAAAAAGTGTAGTACCAGTGCAATGGTGATGTTACATACGTGGGTCATCACTAATACTGAATCAGGCACAGAGCAGTGGGTGCTGACACACAGATTTAATTAACACAATTAGCAATGGTAGCCCTAGTGTTGCATTTAATAAAGAAAACAAACCAAAACTAACCTAAAAATAAAAGGCGAGCGCTAGTCGCACAAAAGAAATGTTCCACTCCAGGAGCTTACTACACTACTCTACTCTCTCTATACACTATTTGGGATCAGCGTCCCCTAAACTAATTTACTTCTGTGCTCCCGGAGTCCCAGCATCATTACGGCTTCTCCTGCATCTTCATATGGCCTTGTCTAGTTGTTTCCTTCACGACCCCCATCTTGCATCTTGCCCTTTGTAATACATGTGTTGCTAATGGAAATGCAAAAAAGGAAGCAAGTAAATCAGTAACATACGTCCTGGATGGTATTGCTTGCTTGAGATTTATTTAACTCAAAGTAGTATCAGATATCATGTTTTAAAATAAAAATACATGTTTGCTATAACATTTCTTTAAAAACTGCACATGTGAGACCTATGAAGCTAATGATAGTGCAAAATGGTTTATTGATTTTTTGTAATACCTTAATTGAGAAACTAGTTTATAAAAGGCTTTGCCACTTAATATGATCATTTAAATGTACTCTTTGTTTCTGATCATCTGCATTAACACTGCCGTTACACAATGAACTTATTAGAGGACCTGCACATCTCTGGCTAAAAGTTTAGCATCACTTAGAATTTTAGGATTGAGACATAACTAAAAATGTATTGGACATAATGTAGTTAAAGAAACTACACAACTATATTGCAAGTGTCTACAGGAAGCCATAATAGTAGTACAGTATTTCATGTTAGATTTCAAAATGTCTCCTTTTTCAATTGTTATCAGTTTTTCTTTTAAGTATTTGCAAAAGTACAAAGCGGTAAGTAATTCAATATGTTAACGTAACATTATTGTTAATACCATAGGGTGATGGAAAAGTTTTGGCCAAAGCTGTAACAATAATGACAATTAAACAGTAAGTAGCTCTTTGGATAAGCCAACGTACCTTCATATAAATAAGTGACAGCACCATAAAGTGGCAGATCACTAGAGGGCGCTGTAATATGAAGGTATACACAGGGTTACTAATACATCTATACTTCTGGTTGTAGTATTAGGAGTTACAGGGTACTTTTAGTATATAAGAAACAGAAATACACTGCCACCTAATGGAGTTTGGAATGTATATATGGTTGGAAACAGAAAGCTAAGCTAAGACCATTCCGTAACTTAATACAGAAGGCTGTTAATTTCATCCTCCAGGTGTAGGTAACTCCCTTATTTACACAGTGGAAACAAACTTCCTCTGAATGAATACAGACGTGTCCCAATGTCCTTCCACCTGTCATCGAAGAGATCAATATTACATAACTAGGCAACCTTTTTTAAACCAACTTGGGTATTTACAAATGTTAACAGTAGGTGGCAGCATTCACCAACTGAACAAAAACAGTTCTGTACTACATAAAATACAACTTATTTGATTTTGTTTCCAATATTTTTTAACAAACAGCATAATGTTATTTGGTGAAAATCCTTGATGTTTGTCCTGTTTGAATTACAGTCGAGTAACGCTGTTTCTTGTTCAGCAATATGTTTCTCTAGATGTGTGTATTCAAGCATGGTGTGGAAATAACTGAATATCTTTGCCTGAAGGTGAAAAGTGAGCTGAGTGCAATATGTTCAGTATAATTTTAGTTAGTATCAAAGGGGGTGAAAAAAGAAGCAAGACATGCTTGCAATGGCTTTCTAAATCAGTATTCATGTTATTAAAAAGTACAAGGTTTTCTTAGGCATCATTTTTTTCTAGTCTCATTGAGAGATGGAATGAATCAGATTTATTTTATCTTGTATGACAGCTTACCTTCTAAATAGGGCTGTAATTCACAATTCCACATTAGAAAACATCAATTGTTTGAACTTAGAGTAAAGCGGAAGATATGGAGAAAGCGAAGCAGCTTAGAGTTGAAAATCTCTCTGAATAATTATCAAGGAGAAGGGAGAAGAACAAAGCTACAAACAGAAAGAAAGATGCACGTCTAGTGTACATTCTGTGTTATTGGATGAAAACCAAACTGAAGAAGTTAGAGAAACCACATCCTTAGGACAGCTGGAATAAAAATATAGAAGCTAAGCGAGCTGCTTGATGTAAATCAGATAGTCAAATTCATAAACATTATGCAAGATTATAAAGATGATCTAATTGTGTGATTAGCAGCATGGAAGCAGAACTTGCTATCTTTATATCAGAAGAAAGAACAGATTAACAACTATGAATAAAGAAAAACAAACATCGTGGCTCAGTTCTCCTTCCCCTCGTTAAATGTCTCAATCACGCTCACTTCTTTTGGGGTAGGAGGGATGTTACTGGTTTTTGACTCCTGGTACCACATCCCAGTAGGAGAAGGAAGCAGGTGTGATTTGGTGAACAGGTGATATGATAGGGAAACTGCCATTATTTCCCCCTTGAATTTCAGCCAGATTTTATTTTTACCTTACCGTATTATTCCAGTGGGATTCTTTGTCCAGACCAACACCAGATTTCAACATGCTGTAAATGTTGTTACACATGATATTCTATACTTTAACATCTACATTATATAAGGCAGCACTAGTCAATGTGACTCTGATGTATGAGGATGTATATCGTCACAATGCTTCATTAAGTTCTCGCTGTCTTAGACTGAGCCGAACTGTAGCAGCCAGACCCTAAGATCCTAATAAAGGAATAAGCTCTAAACGACGGTATCATTGCACCAGCAATTCAGATATAAAACTGAATTCAAAATAAAAGGCTTTCTCCATGTGTGCTTCTTTATTCAGAGTTCAAACAAATTATATTTTCTAATGTGGAATTGTGAATTACAGCCCTATTTAGAAGGTAAACAGTCATACAAGATAAAATAAATCCGATCAGATTCATTCCATCTCTCAATGAGACTAGAAAAGACTCACTCTATTATTCTTGAAGAAATTATGCCTCCCTGAAAATTTTTAGTAGTATGCTCAATGCTTATTCTGTGGAAGACGGTGGAGAGTATGAGTCTCTCAAGTGGATGAACTTGGTAATGGTGTATGAGCTGGGTAATATTTCCCATGGATGCCAGCTTGATTAAGGTGGATCAGTGCCATGCATCACATTAAAAGAGGAATGAACAGGTGAATAGGCTGATAACAGTGACTCATTTTGAGCAAATAATAGATCTTAATACTGTTGTAGAGTGAACTAAAGTTGTAGACATTGAGAGTATACAACTTTAGGTTGTTTCTCTATCCTTCACTGTTAACGGCGATGTTATTTAATATTATGCACCAATGCGTGGTGATACATTTTATGCATAAAATTACACGGCTCTTAATTGCGTAATTCACCGGGGTGTAAAACTTCATCAGCAGTATAGAGATATCTAAATAGAATAAATAGGACCTCTATTTGTGAATGTGGACTGAAGGAGAAGCATTGGCAGGAGCCTCTAATCAATTCCCAAGTACGATCTTTAAAACTAGAGAAGGAAAGATGATCAAATTCCATCTTCGTATATTGATGGAAACAACTCCACGTTTGCTGGAGGTGATATGCAAAAGAATTCTCTCATACGGGTTTGAACCCGTGGAACAGCGAAATGAACAGAATCCTAAAAATGTAAACTATAGCTAAAGCTTGTCCTTTCTACCAGCGGACTGAAATAAACAAATAGATACTAGTATGACAAATGTACTGCCAAACAACTAAACATGACTTACATGGTGTAACTGCCATACATTTCTGTTCCCACTACTTAGTTGATTGCCATTTCTATAGTCTGTTGCACCCTTAAAGGGATGCTTTTCTATCTAACCACCGCCTTTCCTTCTCGATCAATCTAATATATTATTGCTAAATGAAAATACCTAATTCAATACAGTATAGTTGACTGGGGACTGTTCAACTTTCATCTGGGAGAAAGTATTGTAGCAAAATATAATGCAATAAACGATATCTTTTTTGTTTTATTTTTGTATTTGATTTAACGCATCATAGATAAATTGGGTTGGTAATATCATTATAAAAAGTATTATTGTTGAACCTAGAACATGTTCAGTTTCACACTAAAACTTTTTTAAAACTTTGCTTATTGATTTGTTAACGTCAGTACAAGTACATTTATATACAGCAATCAGCAGTGTTTATCAAATGAGTAAAATAAAAGGAGTTTAAATGCACACTGCAATTGAAAGAATGCAGTGAGTAGAAAAGAGGCAGAGAAAGAAAAAATAGTTCAGAAAGGAGACGTCCACGAAAGAGTTCAAATGAACAGTTATTTCAAAAAAGTTTTATTGTCCATTAAATAGAGCATAACATGGAAATTTGTCTTCAGCTTTCACCATGGCTCAGTCCAAATAAACAACAATGTACACACAGCATCAATAAATAACAATAATAAAACAATAATGCTAGCGTAAATAGCACAGCTATTGCATTTGACAAATGACCATGCCCATAATGAAGCATAGTATAATTTGGCCCATGCCCTTGTCCATTGGAGCTCAATAGCCACCCCTGGCAGAACTATGATGTAATGTATATTGTTTGATGATAACTAATGCCAGCGGGCAGGACAAGTGGCTCTCTGGGCCCCCTCCCCCCTAGACAAGGTGCACTGCAAGGTGGGGGCAGAGGAGGAGGAGGACCAAACAAAGAAACGACAAGGAGGTGTAGACGTGCTATTGAAGAGACAGTTTGATTACGTGTATAATTAGTGGGTGGATTCTCCTTTCAGAAATGCAACAAAGTTGCCAAGAAAAGGAAAAGAAAGAAAGAAAGAAAAACCCACTAAAACTGAATTCTTGTGTCTTACGGCATTTGTCTTAGACTAGACTCTTGTTTCTGTTTACATTCCTTAAAGAAAGCTTAGCTTAGCTGTGGAGACAAGCTTCCTATCTTCTTGAAACCTGTTTGCATTGACTGAGCTAAAAGAAGAATGTTGTATTACTTAAGTGGAAAATTACAAATGAGTGTTTAGCTACATAGCTCTAACAGAGGTTGATGTTCTTGTATTTAATCTATTTTCTACTTGGACTTGTAAGGTACCTGTAACAGCCATTAAGGGTCTCTCAATCTTTGTGCTTTGGGTTTGAGTTCTCAGTTTTCTCTGGAACTTGGTAATGGATTACACTTTGAACTTAACTCTGCTAGTGTTTGTCTTGAAACGTAATCTTCCATAGTGTCCCAACATGAAATCCAATAACTTATTGTTTCTGATTACAGTAAACCTGGAGAATCTAATTAACCAAGATACTGATGTGTGTATTCAAAACCCTAAGTGAGTCATCTTTAGACACAGCAGTGCTTGACCCTAACATAGCTTCAGCTGACCTAAAAAACATAACTGTGGAAATTAAATGTAGGTCAATCCACTAGATAAATGAGCAGTGTCTTATTAAACTAGTTTAGTGCTTCCCAGGTCATTTCACCTCAGCAGTCTCTTCACGGTTAAGATTCGTACTGGCTGCAAGGGTGGCAGTCATTAAGGAAGCAGCTGGCAGGTAACCGACAGGGGCTGAAGGGGTGGAGACAAACTGAACTTCTGAGACTTCATTAGAGAATGAGTGTGCATGAAAGGAAAATGCATGGAATACTTTGTGAGCTGCAATCTCTTTAAAGACTAAATAACTTTATACACCTTTTTGATTTGCCATTCTATTTCTCTATATAGAACCACATGTTTTCAGTCTGAACTCATGTGATAGATAAAATATTTATTACAGGTTAGACATGATAAGACATTTATGCATATTATACGTTCCTGAATAAAACATTTAATATATAATACATCTTTTCCTCTGATAAGTGGAGAGGCTGACTGTAGGGAAGCCATGTGCAGGGGGCAGGGGACAATGCCTGGTTATTGACGCTTGATGACTTGATTTGACTGACTGATTAAAAGCGAGTTCCCTGCGAATCACCACTTTGCTTCTATGGACTCCCCTGTCTTTATGTTCTGTAGAGAACCATTATGTACTGAATGCAATTCATTTGAAGTGATAGAACCCTCATTCGGTGTACCAGTTTAAATATTTCATGTGAATGCGGTTTTATATATCCGTCTTTGAAAATAAAAAATATGAAGTGATTTGAAACTGGTTTAGATTGTGATCTGCAGAAGGTATCTTAAGTCCTTATGCAAAAATTAGTTTGGTAGACTGAACATAAAAAATACAATTAAAAAGACACATAATTGTATTGAAATTGAAAGTGTTTTAAGACTGAATGGGAAGTTGTGTTCAGGTCCAGATTGAGGTGAGCACGCACAGCTGTGGGGGGGAATGTCATGATGTTCATCATTTGCATGTGTGGCATTTCACTAAACTATAAAAACTGGAGTTGAAATAAAGGGACCTATGCATCAAACTTTTTAAGGAATGTTTTATTTCTCTCAAAATGGGCTTAAAAAACATTCTTAAAACAGTCCTTTATGCTTTTTGAATTTGAGCATGAGGATGATAGGAAATGTAGTTCTGAGAGGTTCATGCAGGTACATGGGAAGCCATCTTGAGGCAAGGAATGCAATTTTAATTTTAAAAAAATGGTCAAAATGTAAAAAGATTAAATAAATGAAATAATATACACACCTTATGTAAACAGTTGTAGCAACACATGGGAACATGTAACACAATACAATAAAAAGGTCCTTTAATTAATATGTACCCTTTAATACATAATTGAATATTGAATTAAACCTAATATTTATATTTAGCAGCTTATTTAAATCTTTTTACCTTGGAACCCTTCACTCCCCTTGATTAACAATACACTTCTGATATTTATATAACTTCTTCCAGAATTATTTAGAGCCTTCATCCATCACCTGTCCATTACAGACTGTATTACAGAGGATCAGTTACCTGTCAGGCATTACATAATCTTTCATTCAAGGAGCACAAGTTGCCATTAAATAACCATTGTTCTCCATAGAATCCCTTGGTTCCCAAGCTAGGGCATTAAAGCTCCTGTTAAAAGCCTCAGGTTTACACCTGTCGCTGTAGTTGCAAACCAGTTGCAAATGAGTCGGAAGTTTAGGGTGAAATTTACTAAATAAGCGCAATGCTATTAGCGACTTTTTAGGGAATGCTTTGTGGCAGCAGTGTTTTTTTGTGGTTCAACCTTAGATGCAAATGTTATAGGCGTTCCTGCATAAGTTTGCAAAAATGGGGTTCTCAAATATTATAATGAGATGCACTAAAGCTGCCAGCAATTGCGACACTTACAATTGCATCAATTTGTTCAGAACTTTTGAAAGCCTGTTTTAAACAGTTGCAATTGTTGCTGGTATTTCCCAGTCCGCTTTTTCTCTTGCTTTGCCAGTTGCGCTCAATGCATTTTTGAGACAAACACCCAAGAACCCAATTTTCAGTAAAGTCAGGGTGTACTTACAAGCCTTGAAAACACACTTCTATGACATTTCTGGTTTTCCCAATGTGTTGGGAGCAATAGACTGCACACATGTGCCACTAACCCCTCCAGCTCATTCAGAGCATCTGTATAGGATTGTGGAAGGGTGGTGGGAAATTCATTGACACACACGGGAGACAGAAGGTTTCTTTGCAACATCGCACTGGTGCCCAGTTTTATTATTTTCCTTTTTGCATTATTTTCTCTATAGCCCGCAGAGGGCGCTATTGTCTGTGGCCTGGACAACGGTAATTAGGACCACAGGGTTACCAACACAGGTATACACCAGCACACTCACAGGTGCTCAAAAGAATAATGAAGACAAAAGGTGAAAGAAAAAGGAAAAATAAAACACGGTAATAAAACTACAAAATAAAGGTGCTGCGCTGGGCAGCGTTACTCCAACCGTTGCTATCCGCACAGCCCAGATCTCTGTCCTACACTCACCCGTTCCCTCAACCTGAATGTACTGTTCAGGGTTCTGCCCAAGTTTTTCCCCACTACTAAAAATTCAGTTATTTTTAATTAATTTGTTGTGCTGCTTATTCTTCTCCGGCCTTGCTCGGTCTGGCAGCAGAGCTTCCGCCAGCTGGCTCGTCTTAGAGGGGCAGGCTGAGGGAACAACAGAGCGTTAACTTATTGGGTCATCAATCCCCCAAGGCCCGCCTCTCAGCCACTCAGAGAAAAGGAAAGCCAACACACCCTCTTCCCCACCTCTCCGTGTCACTGCCATAACTCACAAGCGGATCTACGAGGCTGCTGCCCCCTTCCTACAGTACCACGCATGCGCCAAACAGTCAGAACCATGATCTATTGTGTGTTAATTGTCTAGGCTACTAAGTGCGCCAAGTTAAAAATAATAATTTGAAAAAAAAAAACCCAGCTAAAATCATTTAGTTTCAATTTAAAATAATCTTTTCTTCGCATTGTACACCAATGTGTACATTGTAGCAGCATGCTTTATTTTGTATTACGGATAGCCTACAGGCTAAAGTAAAAAGAAAATGTGCTAGTTATTCATTTGCTTTTACTACTGTGCGGGGCCCTATGCGGTGATGATTAAGTGTGGGTCCAGAACATCAAATTAATGCTACAGTAGCAACCATATCTTAAAGTTAGTACTGTATAAAGGTGCATCATGTAATCCTATGCACCTGCATATACTAACATTAAGATACGGTAAGTAATATAAAATAATATTAAAATGTTAATCAATATTTCAGTTTGTTAGACTTTATCATTTTATATACAGCAATTCACAGCGTCAAAGCACTAAGAATTCCAGCCTACTTATCACATATTAACTTTTTCTAAAATGACCCTGCCCCAATAGGCCTATAAAAAAATACAGCAATGCCCGACTATAAGTGGGTTCTGACAGTGAGTGAGAATAACCAGGCAGAAATAAATACATAATAATAACAAAAATTCCCTCTTTGACACTTGAAACTCCTTGTAATGCCACTTGTTTTACAAATTAACTCCTGGGCATTATCAAATACTTTTTTTCATTTTACGTTCTAAATGTAAGAACATAAATTGCAAGCTTTAGCGGCAGCAAAGTGCTTATCAAATCTGAGTATTTTAAAGTCTTGGCAACTTTCGCTCCCATTTAACAGCATGGCCAAATTTGACAATATTTTTTGAGTCATTGTTGAGTGCAAATATGTCTTGATCAATTTCCGCCTGGAAAAGCTGCGCTCACCAGAAGCACCCACCACTGGAATGATCTGTTGGCTCATTGCACACAAATGTTGCAAAAAGGAGCATGTAAGAACTAACTTTATTAAAGACCCATTCAATTTTGCAAAGATGTTATTCACTGGGGAGAAAATGGCACACTAAAAGCAACTAAGTCTGAGCTGGAGAGAAACACAGATTCAGAAAGGCAGAAGATTCTTCACACATCCCACCAGAATACCAAATGGAGGATTGCACACCTAAGTGGAAAGAAGTAGAGCAAGCTGTGAAAAAGGAAAGGGCACCATCATCTCCTGGGCCTAATGGAGTTCCATACAGAGTCTACAAGTGCCCCTGGTGTTCTAGGAATCCTGTGAAAATTTATGAAAGTAACATGGGAAAACAGGTTGTACCAAGAGCACTGAGCAGGTGGGGTCTTTATATCCAAAGAAACGTATTCTACGAGTATCGGTCAGTTTCGCTCTATTTCCCTGTTAAACATGGAAGACGAGATTTTCTTCAGCATTGTTGCTCAGAGATTGTAATCTTACCTATTGAAGAACTGCTTCATTGACACTTAGTACAGAAAGCTGGTATTCCAGGTTTCCCATGATGCTTAGAGCACATCAGTGTGATCTGACAGCAAATTCAAACAGCTGAAAAGGAATGGAAGGAGCTCCATGTGACATTCTGGATTTAGCTAATGCATACAGTTCAGTACCACATGAGCTTCTTTGGGCCGCATTTCATTTTTTTTTTTTGTACTGAGGACAATAACAAACTTAGTGAAAGCCTACCTCAGAGATTTGCAATTTTGTTTTTCAACTTCAGAATTCACCACTACATGGCATTGTATAGAAATTGGAATAATGGCAGTATGCACCATTTCTCCACTTGCTTTTACCAATGCAATGGAAATAAGTATTAGGGCATCAAAATGGGTAGTGGGAGTAGAATGCTTGGCTTCTGGAATGTGACTGCCACAAATTAGAACATACGTGGATGACATGACAATCATGACTACAACAGTAGCCTGCACTATTTGGTTATTGGGCAAACTAATCAATAACATTGAATGGGCACTAATGCAATTCAAGCCCACTAAGTCAAGGAGCATCTCTATAATTAAAGGTCAAGTAGTAGATAGGTTCTACGGTGAGGCAATACCAACAGTGTCTGAGAAGCCTGTGATAAGTCTTGGGAGATGGTATGATGGAGACTTAAAGGACACAGTTTGTATGGAAGAAGTGAGACAACAAGTAATAAGGGTTGAAGAGCATAGACAGCAGTGCTTTACCAGGTAAACTTAAACTCTGGTGCTTTTAGTTTGGTCTACTGCCAAGACTTCTGTGGCCACTCACTGTGTATGAGTTTTCTTGACAACAGTAGAGAAGCTGGAAGCGTTAATCAGTTCATACGTTAATCAGTTCATACGTCAAGAAATGGTTAGGAGTTCCACCCTGTCTCAACAGAGTGGGACTGTATGATAAAGGGATATTGCAGCTGCCAGTGTCAGCTCTAACCAGGGAGTTTAAGCTTGGAAATGACATTGGCAGAGTCACAAGACGAATGTGTGAGGGAGGCAGCACCGGTGTTGAAAACTGGAAGAAAGTTGGTGGCAAAGGCTGCCCTTTGTATTAGTGATATCATGGCGCAAGTACAGTATGGAAGAGGAGGCCTCGGTCTCAGCTCAACGGAGGAAGCTGGTGGTCAATGAGGTGCCAAAGCAGGAGGAGAGGATTAGGTGCGTGAAGGCAGTTTCCCAGGCCAAGCAGGGAGAGTGGACGAGATGGGAGGTTGTAGAACGACGCAAGATTGGCTGGCGAGATCTATGGACAATGGAACAGAGCAGGATCAGTTTACTCATCAGGCCAACTTATGATGTTCTCACATCACCACAGAACCTTAATCTATGGGTAGGAGAGGATCAGTGGTTTCCTTTATGTTCATCGCCAGCTACATTAAGACACATTTCGACAGAATGTAAGGTGGGTCTTAGCCAAGGATGGTTTACTTGGTGTCATGACCAGGTGCTGCGATGTTTGGCCTTAGCATTGGAAGACAAAAAGAGAATGCCACTACTAACCTTCGACCTGATATTGTTTTGTGGTCTGGATCAGCTCGCTTTGTTCACCTGGTAGAGCTAACAGTGCCATTGGAGGATGCTGAGGATGTGGCGTATGAAAGGATGAAACTTCGGTACGCTCGACTAGCTGCTGAATAGCGAGGATGGTTTACCCATCCAGGTTTACGCAATGGAGGTGGGTTGTCGAGGATTTGTGGCACACTCCACAACCCGGTTTTATCAGAGACATCAGATTCAGTGGTTAGGAGTTGTGACGCATAGTGAAGAACTTATCTGAATCAGCAGAGAGGAGCAGCAGCTGGCTCTGGTTCAGATGAAAACATTCTGGTTGGGGACCTCAAGCACATAGGACACAGACTATAACCGCAACTAATCTTTTCCCGCTGTGCACATGTTTCTACTGTCAAAAAGTCAGGGGGCTTGGCCCACCCACTTTTAAAAATGAGTGGATCCGTTTGCCTATTCTTTTGTTTTTGTTATGATTTTGAAAAAACTGTTTTTCTTTATGCAAATTAGAATGATAAAAGCTACTTAAAATGACCCTGATGTATTTTAATAGCGGTTATGTAATATGTTATTATCGGTATCAGTATTAAGGTCTGTACAACTGAAATATGTTCAATGACACAATGTTTGATTTAGCAGCTGAATGACTCAGACAATAATTGCATTGATTTGTTGATGAACTGAATACTTAAATGTGAAAGATAAGCACATTCAGTTTTATCTAGTGAGTGGGCCAGCTTCAGTGGGCATCACACTCCCCAGAAAAGGATCATTATTGAAGTGTAAATTATAAAGTGCATGTTGAAAAGCTATGATTAAATGTGGGCTGTTCATGAATAATTACTGAGTGAGCTTGTTTGGTTTTTCTCTCCCTCGCTGATTCAGAGGCAGCCATCTTCCCTGCTTGTTGTTTTCGAAAGCAAAAGCACTTACTATAACTCCCAGTCTAAAAGTTTTCTGTGTTAGTTTGATTTTTGTACTTTTATAAAATTTTACTTTTTGCGATAAAACAACATAACATTATAATACTCAATAGTATGATGCTACAAAATTCTTCTTAAATGGTGTTTTGTATTGCAATGAATTATTTTTCATTTTCATATATTAGTATTCTAACAGTAATTACAAATATAATTCATTTTATAAGAAAGCTCCAGCATACTTTATCATTCAATATGACAGCCCCTGGCACACTATTGTTTTATACATATCTATTTATTGCTTTGGGAAGGTTCTGGGAACTAGTAGAAGTCTTTAAGCTGATATGGCCTGATTTGGTTAAGAAGACATATAATCTTTAACGCATGTCATACTGACATAGCCGTCTGTAAATTCTATGAGGTACAGTATATAAAGACCAGAGTCAACAGTGTTCTGTAGTCTTTTCAGTGTTCTGAAGAAACAGTGCACCAGACGAGCCAGCACTGAGTATGAGCTGGAAGCTGCAGTTCACTCTGTGTAATACAGAGCTGGAGAGTTAGCCAGTATAGGACAGCAGAATCCAAGGAAGAGAACCAGGCAGCTGAAGAACAGCACTATACCTCTGTGAAGCCTTACAAGAAAGAGAACCAGGCAGCTGAAGAACAGCACTATACCTCTGTGAAGCCTTGCAAGAAAGAGGACCAGGCAGCTGAAGAACAGCACTATACCTCTGTGAAGGAAGAGAACCAGGCAGCTGAAGAACAGCACTATACCTCTGTGAAGGAAGAGGACCAGGCAGCTGAAGAACAGCACTATACCTCTGTGAAGGAAGAGAACCAGGCAGCTGAAGAACAGCACTATACCTCTGTGAAGGAAGAGAACCAGGCAGCTGAAGAACAGCACTATCCCTCTGTGAAGGAAGAGGACCAGGCAGCTGAAGAACAGCACTATCCCTCTGTGAAGGAAGAGGACCAGGCAGCTGAAGAACAGCACTATACCTCTGTGAAGGAAGAGAACCAGGCAGCTGAAGAACAGCACTATACCTCTGTGAAGGAAGAGAACCAGGCAGCTGAAGAACAGCACTATACCTCTGTGAAGGAAGAGAACCAGAACCAGGCAGCTGAAGAACAGCACTGTACCTCTGTGAAGGAAGAGAACCAGGCAGCTGAAGAACAGCACTATACCTCTGTGAAGGAAGAGAACCAGGCAGCTGAAGAACAGCACTATACCTCTGTGAAGGAAGAGAACCAGGCAGCTGAAGAACAGCACTATACCTCTGTGAAGGAAGAGGACCAGGCAGCTGAAGAACAGCACTATACCTCTGTGAAGGAAGAGAACCAGGCAGCTGAAGAACAGCACTGTACCTCTGTGAAGGAAGAGAACCAGGCAGCTGAAGAACAGCACTATACCTCTGTGAAGGAAGAGGACCAGGCAGCTGAAGAACAGCACTATACCTCTGTGAAGCCTTGCAAGGAAGCTCAGGTTTCGTTTTTGTGTAACAACGTCTTCATTATTTTACAATACAAAACATAAATCCTTGCTATCCGTTACAGTTTAGCTCTCTGTACAGAGTACTATCAGCAGTCTATTTTTTTTTACATTCCCAACAGGTTTAGTTTGTTGAAACCTGCTTGCCACTGATAATACACAACAGAAAGCAGAGCTATGTATTATTGCTCATTTTAAATATAAGTAAGGGCCTCAAAAAACAATCTTAAAAAGTGTTACTAAAATAAATTTAATTTTGGAAAACCTATTTGGGTGGCTATAAGGAAGAATAAATCTCCCATATTCATTTGGTATTGGTAGTGAGTAGGTAACATCTGGGGTACAATTGCATTAGTCTTGTTTATTACAATACAGGCAGTATGTTGCCCACTGTGTTTAGTGTATATGACAAATAGAATAGTAAAAACAGCTGTGGGCCATGCACACACATAAACATCTTGATTTATATGATATTATGTTTCAGGCTTCAATGTAAGTTTCAGTGCAAGTTTACCAAGGTAAATGTGTGCTGTAATTTTGCAGTTTATTAATCTTTGTCCCATGCCGCATTAAACAATGATCATGTTGTTGCCAGGGTCTTTGTATTTAATGATTTATTTTTTACAATGCATGCTTTCCCAGACATCTCTGCGGCTTACCATTCATACTATGACAGTACAGTTTATGCCTTACTATGCGTTTGTTTTCTACTTCATCCTTTTATGCATTTCCTCTCCTAATAAAGCTGTTTAACATTTTGGCAATTCATGGTAGTCGGTTTTAATAAAGTATTTCAAAGTTCTCATAGTAGCAGTTCAATCGTAACCAGAAGATATTTAATATAAGTGTTTCTCTCAATATTCTTTTTTTTTTTTTTTTTTTTTGTCGTTCCTTAAACTCTACTTTTTTGTACAATCACTTTCTCATACCAGGTGTTTAATCCAGTTCACAATAAATTAGCCGTATATGCGCTTTTTCAATTTAAAATATAAAGTTACCTTCTTAGGTATATCGGTTTTTATATTTAAACAGTTTGTGTGAACTCTGGAGTTCGATAAGTTACCATACTAAAACTTTGAAAAAGCATATATGCATTGTAAAATAGACACATAGATAGTAAACGTAGTACAATTACGCACAAAGGTACTGAAGCATACAACACAGGACACTTTATGTACGTCCCAAAGCACTCCAAATCCCAGTGTGCACTTCTAATCCCAGCATTCTGAGACCGACGCGGAAGGAAGGGAAACGCTGCGGTTTCAGTCTGTTTCTTTTGACTGGTCGGTGGTTTTGTCAACGTTGCCAATCACCTCCCCCCCACTCCCCCTATCCCCGGCCTCAGGCACAAAGAAGCAAGCGCTGCTCTGCTTTCGAGGTATGCCGCTTCTGAAAACAAATCGTCCGTTTCCTCTGTATCCTAAAAAACAATTTTTAGTTTAAATAGTGACGAGCTGCCAGCCCTCTGTAGGAAAAACTACATTAGAGGTATGTATGTTGCATTTGATACAACAGTATTCTCGCGTGCATGCATCCCTTCTTTTAATGAAAGTGAAGATGAATATAATTAGCAGATTAAATAAGACGTTTTTAAAAAAGGTATATTTCGTTTTATACACACTTTTTGCAGATACTATGGACAAGACCGTGTAGACGTCCTAACAAAAAACAAACAAAAAATGTGTTTTTGTAGTTAAGTAAAATATTGTTTTACAGTTATATATTATTTTATGATTGTATTCATTTTAATAAGGTTCATCTAATATCAAAACTACATATCTAGTTTCCCTACAGCGTTAGGCGTCGAGTTTATCATTTAGCAAACATTGTTTTGTCTTATGGAAAACAAATTATTGGCTGTCACTATCTCCATGGTGACGGAGTACGGAACACGGGGGTGGGGGGCGTTGGGTTCAGTGGCCGCTTCTTGGTCTAAGGTGGGGTAACTGATAGTGTGGCATCCCTGTTGCACAGCTGAACCTCTGGCATGCCTTCAGCGTGCAATTGCATTCATTTTGTCTTGGCCCGGCTGAACCGACTCCATTTTTAAAGTATGCAATCTTTATTGATTGCCAGCTGCACCGTTTAATTTTTACTGGTATACAAATTAGAAAACCCCAGAGAAGAAAATGGTTGCTTTTTTTCCTTTCTTTTTTCTTACTCTGACACAAAGTAGACAATACATTTAAACACTACAGTATGTATTTTTGCTTTTGTTACTCGTTTTCATGTTTATTTAATATGTGAATCAGATTTTTTTTCTATTAGTGAGTGGCATTTTTTCAATAGAGGAGACTTACCACAGCAAAGTCTTTTTAAAGGCAATCCCAATTTGAAAAAGTTTGATCAATGAATGCTGGTTTATAAATTTTGTGAATGTTCCCTTACAAAAAGAATAAACAGGATAACACTTGAATGCTTCTAATATTATCAGATTCCCTTCAAGTTGCAACTTGTTCTTTGTCAATGGCAAACACACATGATCTACAACTTACTATAGGAAAAATGGGTTGAAGCATAACCACCCAGAGTTTAAGGTAGAACTACTGTCATGACCAAAATGCCAGAGATTAGTTTTGCCTACATTATATCTGTCTCCACCCTCTGTTTTTAGTGAATGAAGGGGCTGATTATTGTAAGTCATGCACAGTACAGGTGCTGGAGCCTATATTGGATTATGGTTAGCTTCCAGGTAAGTGCAACTGTCTAAAAAGTCTTTTAAATAAACGAGTTAATAAAAAACTGCAGGAATGTATAACCGTGTGGAATTGGGGGAGGGGGGGGGGGGGTTCAGTTGTGCAACGTTTAAAGTGTCCTATGCTCTACCTGTCCCCATGCATTTTTCAACAAGACTGCAGTTGCTTTGATAGTTATTATTCACATACCCCTGGGTCAAGACTCATTCATTAATCAACTCTGGGAAGAAACCAAACAAGAACTTGCTTCAAACCACAGAATTTTTCAACGGAACTGCATATCCTTCTTGCATATTGGACTACAGAACATGTGCTCTGTGTGGCTGTAAGGGAGACCTGTTTTTTGAATAACCCACCAGGGTATCGCATTCATTTGGAGAGCTCCTTGGTTTGAGTTGCACTAGAAATGGACACATAGAAGGGACATCTGTTTGCTTTCAGTGCTCAATTGAATTACTCGTATGTGAATAAGAAATTCAAAGCCATCACTATTTTCTAGAAAAAGATCAAGTAGTTCTTCCTCAGAGACACAATGTGTACTGTGTGCTCAGTTAATCCATTTGTACTGCATGTACTCACTTCTATGCAGTAGTTAACACGAGTCCTCATCGAATAGTAATGATCCGTTCTTCTTGTACAGGTAAGAAGGCCTTAAGAAGACATGTCAGCTCTCTGGCCAAAGAAGCCTATAAGATATTCCCCCGAAGCCGAAATACACTCCAGCTCAGCCATGAGAAAGAAAGCAACCGTGAGCAGCATGCACCGGCTGATAAGAGACGATTCGGAGACGGTGCAGTGGGACAGCAGGGCTGCAGCCGCAGCAAGTGATGCTGAGCACGACGATACAGCTAGCAGTGTAGTTTCAAGTAAGCACAAGTCTTAAGTTTTTTACCTTTTGAAGTTGATATATCTTAGTTTAAATCTTTTTTTTTTTTTTTTTTTTTTTTTTTTTTTAAAGGTTTAAGAAAAAATGCTTATGAAATTCTAGATAAGGGCAGCTCTCATAACTTATCCTATAAATAAACAAACAAATACATAAATATGTCTTTCTGTATGTAGATCAAAAAGGTTTCTGCATATGTCAAAATTATTATATATGAATTTTGGATAAGGATATTAAGTCTGCACAATTTGTAATTTCTTTTCTTGTTGCAGCAGAATCCACAGCAGAAGTCCTTTCACCTACTGCCATTTTGACCATAACTAAACTCAAATGCCAACTAGAAAGCAAACAGGAAAGGATCACCTATCTTGAAAAACAGGTTGAAGATCTCCAGCAAGATCGCAGCTTTCTTCGTTCACAAATTGAGAATTTAACAAGAGGTCCAAAGACAACTGAAGGTAAACTCTTGAGACTGCTTGCATTTACATCTTGCCTTGTTTTTTATAAGTACGTACGTGTGTGTGTGTGTGTGTGTGTGTATATATATATATATATATATATATATATATATATATATATATATATATATATATATATACACACATACACACACACACACACACACACACATCACAAGTCTGAGTCCACCATCAAAAGGAAATAAAAAAAAATAATTCAAACAAATATAAACTGTAGTACTTGATTTTTGCATTTATATAATTTAAAACTAAGGTATTTGTAAGTTCAATATAGGCATGAAGTTACATACATGCAAACTATTTATGAGCTCTTCTGAGTTAGAGACTTGCTGTTTTTAATGTACATCTAATTGATTTTTTTCGTATACTTTGTATCAAGCATTCATTGGAAATCTGGTAGAAGTTGGGATTACAACCATTTATCTGCTGATTTACCATTGAACTTTGAAAAGCAACCACAAAAACAAAAAAACACAAAAACAACCACAAAAACAAAAAAAGACCTGTGAACTGAACACTGAAATAAAAGCTAAAGTCATAGCTCTTCAATAAGAAAGCCGCAATCTAAGGATTATTGCAGATACAAAATCTGAGACAGATTTTGCAGGGTTCTGAGGAAGAGTACAGTTTAATCCCTCTTGCAAGGTCAAGGCACCCAAGAAAAACTTCTTCGAAAGCAGGATTGTGTTATTAGTAGAATATAGATTTCCACTGTCTTCAAAAGATCTCTGTGCATAACTGTAAAGTCATTCTTGCACTTAAATATACTTGTTCTTTCCATTCAGATGCTAAGCCGAGGAAAAGGTCCAGAACAACATCCAGTAGCTCAGCATTCAGCATGGACAGCGGCTCTGACATGTCATTGACAACAGTGTCTTCAGCAACTTCCAGTGAGGTCAAAAAAAGAAAGCATCACAAAGACAAAAGGAGGGGCAAGAAATCTAAAGATTACAGCAGAAAAAGAGGTATGACATGTTGATTTATAAAGCATAACATCTAAAGACAAAATAGGACTAACCCTAGTGGCTTTTTATAAGTATCAAGTTACAAAACAAACAGCAACTATGGTAAGATAACAGCGTTATTATAAAATCAATGTTATTAAGTTATTATAGTTTTTTGTCATTTGGTACTCTTTACAAGCCACGATAACAATAGCTGTGCCATTTATTAAAAATGTACCCCTTGGGTAAGATGCTTATAGACACTTAGTTTTGAAAATATTCAAATAACTGTTGATTGAAGAGAGATCATTATGATTTTTTTATGTGATTTTCTTATCGTTATAGTGTACAAAAAACAAAACAATACAATATTACAAATAAATAGTACATGAAACTAGTTGAAACTGCCATAGGAACTGTTATTTTCAGTTTGTTGATTTCTGTGTTTCCAGAGTCAAGAAAATGATGCATTGTATTTTTAAAAGGAAACTGTGGTTTAATTTTGTATGTATATATGTGTGTGTATATATTGCATTTACTTCCTTTCCAGCAACTGGTGTGCAGTATGTCATTCATCGGTACAAGCAGGTGCTGTCTACCTTCAACAAGAAGAAAAGCATGAGCGGAGCGTTCCGTCATTACGGCATTGACCGGAACACCATTGCTAACACCGCACCCATAGCGGAGCTACACCTCGCAGCCAAAGACATGCTGTCGGTAGTGGGACTCTTCAATTCACGCGAAGAGACACTGGTTAAATACGCACAAAAATGTGCCACTCTCATGGAAAATGATGAGAGCCTGTCCCGGAAAATCGAGTTAATGAAAGCTACTGGGGAGCTGTTGCCAATAACAGCCAAAAAATCCAAAATACTTGATGTAAAAGCAGAAAAGCATTAGACAGGGGACAGTAGATCCCTGAAAATGAGGTGGAGTCGCCCGGTCCTCAATGAAAAATATTTAAACTAATGATAATTGCAGACCAATTAAAAAAAAAATATATATATATATTATTTAAATGGTTTGGAGTTAAGAAATCATTATTTGTGGTGCACTTGGGAATGCCTTATTTTGGAAGAGAAGACTTAAAATTCATTAAGGTAAAAAAAAAAAAAAATTAAACATGATTCTTGATTTAAGCTATTGATAAAACTTGTTCTGGGGAGTGACAGAAAGATTATAGAGATGGACAGCCCAAGTGGACAAAATAAGCAAGCCATTAAACAAGGGGCTTGGCTTTAATGGTTTATTATGATACCAGTACATGTTTCACATATGTACATCATACATACATACAACACACACCACACCCACACCCACACACACACATATAATATATATATATATATATATATAATATATATATATATATTATATATATATATATATATATATTACCGCGGGGTACCATTAATAAATTATATTTTTTATAATTTTTCATTTTATTTAATTTTATCCGCTAAAAATTGTTTGTTTTTTTTATTATAGGTACACATTAATAAAATAATTCAAATAGGTGTGTAGAAATAACAACTAAGTATACATCGTGTTTTAACTGTATACATAGTTTTTTTTTATTAAACATATCCGCTTGTTTTTAAACATTTTGACATAAACAGACCTAGCACAGAAAAACTAAGTTACCATCATTTTTAGCGGCAGTAACTGCAACGTACCTGAAGTCCCCCGCTATTTAATTAACTGCCTATTCACAGTAAATACTGCCCATGCCCTCTATAAAAATACAGTAAGATAAAATATATATATATTTATACACGCTACTGTTGCCTTGACAGCTATGATTGAAAGCATTCATTTAAAAATGTAATTCTATGTTTGCATCATAAGATTTTTCATTTTATATGCTGTATTTCGCATTTGCGAAAAGCACAGGTATCGCTCACTCTCTCCCTCTAGATGTAGATATAGATAGATAGAGAGAGAGCATGTCAGTGCTTAGAAATTCAGGCCTGTGATTTGGTTAAAACCTTATATAAGCAAAAATAAAATTAACTATTGCCCTCGCATCCTTACACCACTGGGCAATAGTCTCCGTCTGTGATGTGATTGGTTCACATCACTGTCAACCCCTCCCCTTTGTTGTTTCAAACAAGAAGATAAAATGGCTGAATGAAAAAACAGCTGAACGGCGATTCTGTGACCTAATAGAAAATTAATATCAAAACAAAGTACAAAATAAAAAAAAAAAAAATTTGCAGTATGAACATCAAAAACATGTTCTGTTTGTTATTTTATTATTCACTTATGCTGTATCAGCTATATTTAAACAACATACTATAAAGCTATAAATAATTGCGACCAAAATAGGGATGGAAATACGACTCTCGTTGCATAGCAGTTTGATCCCTTCCTGGTTTTACTAGGATTGTAATAAGATACACCTGAGCATGCTACCTATATACTGTGGCTAATGAAGATTGTAGTAAAATCTGGAATGGGTGAAACTGCTATGCAATAGGTCTTCTTTCCATCCCTGCCAAAATATTTGGCGAATCACGAAATGTTGCCAACCTGCTGCACTGGTAGTAGTGTATTACTTCATTGTATGTACAACACTTAAGATATTCATGCCAAAAATGTTCACGTTTTTTTTTTTTTCCATAAGCAAAAAACGCTTAATGAAACGCTCGCAAATATTTATGCTCAGTATTTAGTCATACTTACTGTCCAAGCTTGCCTGTCATTATTTTGACTGACCAATAGTTTTGACTGGCTATAGTGAATTTGACAATCCACTATAGCCCTCCTCTCCATTCCATAGTTACTGATTTTTATATATATATATATATATATATATATATGTGCGCGCACACACACTGATGCACAATGAAAACGCAACACTCATATTTAATGGATTTAATCAAGTATTGTAAACATAAATATCAAACTAAATCACAAAATGTGAACAAAAATACACACTGTCAAAATGAAAACATTACAAAGTTAGTGTCGGATATGACTTTGAGCATTAAAACAATCCTGGCAGCGTTGACGCACAGACCTGCTCAGCCTCTAGATAGACTGCTGTGGGATGTTCCGCCACTCTTCCTCTGCAGCTGCAGCCAGCTGGTGAAGGTTGGCTGGTCGTGGTTGTCTCCTGTGGATGGTACTGGCGATTTGGTCCAACAGATGTTTTATGGGACTCGGGCAAGACCTGGACACTGTTTTCTTTAAGTCGTGCATTTGTAATCCTAGCAGTGTGTGGTCTTGCCTTGTCCTGCTGGAAAATCAACACTTTTGAATTGGCTTGCAGGAACGGAAAAACTTTTGCCTCAAGGACTTTGTCAATGTATCTCTGAGCAGTAAGCTTGCCCTCAGTCTGCACCAAAAAGGGTTCTTGTGTTAAAAGGAGATTCCTCCCCACATCATCACACTTCCAGTGCCCCACTGGTTGACTAGAATGACGTAACTGTCGGCATAAGTCACCACAACAGGGAGGGCCGGTGTGGTGACCCTCCACCTTCCAGGATGTGACCTGTCCTTCACAGAGCTGGTTTATCTGGACTAGTCTGCTGAGTGTTGAAGCAGAACATTTCATTCTCCAGGCAACATCTCAGACAGGCTGCCTTCAATTATGCCAATAGCAACCAGGCGATCTTCATTACTCAAGCGGGGCATGGTTGCAGCATCATGTCTTTTCGAATGGCTATTTATATAGAAACTCATTTTGGCAATTTTAACTCGACTCAAATACCAAACACTGAGCACCTGGTGTTTTTATAAAATCACATGACTTGAGCTCAGTATTTTGTTATTCCAAGTAACAGTACTACTCAAACAACACACCTATCTGCTCACTATTTAAAATGTAAATAACATGGTACTTGTCCTGTGAGCTACTGATGTAAAACTTAGACTTGCGTTTTCATTGTGCATCAGTGTGTAATATATATATAGATGTAATGTTTTTTGATTGATAGTGATAAATGTACACAACATTCCAAAAGATTGCAATGCACCCAGAATATTTGCACGTGTCTGCTGGTCCTCTGTGGCAAGACAAGAAAATTCCAGGCCACATTAAAACCACCTAATAAATAGATAGCTGTAGTATAGTTTGGCTTAATAAGGTATTATATTTAACTAAAAACTTTGTTACCTTATTTGATTTCTAATCACTGCAAAAAAAAGTTGTTCAAAATATACCTTGTAATGGATTTTTTTTTTTTTTTGTGTGTTTTCTTTTTAAAGACTTGTCCCGTGACCTTTTAATATTTTACTAATATGTTTACCATATGAAACAAACTGACCTCTGGATACACGTGATTAGGAATGGTCAATACAGAGGTTACATAATCTATACAACACACAGATCAGATTCTCTTCATAGTCCATCCAAAAAATCATTATTTGTACTTAAAAAATGAATTAATAATCATTAACTATAAGTAGTGTTCTGCATTTTCGTTTTTTATTTAAAAAAAAAAAAAAAAAAATTACGGGAATTTTTCCGAGTTTATTTTACATATAGTATATTAAAATCGGTAATAAATAGTTTTTAATTGAAACCGGTAAAAATCAGATGGGGGGCGGGGGAGAATCTCAGCAAGCACACTAGATGTGGAGTATGATGCGTAGCAGTTCTGGTTTCTGATTAAGTTTAATGTCTGGCATGTATGATGAAGCAGAATCTGCAAGTCGAGGCCACATTTTCCCACAGTTAGCTGGTACTTTGTGACAGTATGGGCAATCGTTGTGCTGACAGAAATAGTATCTACAGAAGGTATGAACATGACACCAGCCCAGAACAGGTTTATTCACCTTGAAATCATAAAAAAAGAAAATTGACAGAATTTTGTGGTGCAAGCCATCGGGAGATGCCTCAAAAATCGCATCAATCCGTTCCATAAGTTTACCAAAGCATCACCATTTCCTGTGAAGTATTTACGATTAAGATTGCCAGTGTTTTAGCTGATGGACAGTACCTTCTCACCGAGTCACCAATACATAACACTGTGCAGTCTGCAATAAACAGTCCATCAAAGCGCAGTGCTGTGACGAACTCATTACACAGTCATTGTGCCTCTCTTTATTAAAGTGTGTGTAAAAGCTTCATTTGTTTGCTTTTAAACATTCATAAACATTCATAGTTTTTGATCAAGCTAGTAGTTACTGCACCCAGCAATTGCTACAATAATCAGACTTTGATTTGCCAACATAATCAGGTGATAATGTGTTTAAGTAACGGAGAAACATGTTTGAACGTTATTGAACGTCCGCTGTTTCCTAGGATACAGTGTAGGGCTGCTTATTACAACGTCAGAGTCAAAATAAAACAGCATTTTAATCAAAATATTGTGTATTTCCCAGAAAATAGTACCAGGAAAATACTGAACAATAGACAAAAATCAGTAAAAAACAGACATCCTGTTAAAAAATAATCCTGTAATTTTCAGTAAAATTCTGAATAAACCGGAAACGCAGAACACTAACTATAAGCCATTGTCATTTTATACAAGTAACTGCCATTTAAACAACAAATGAAAAAAGCGTTGATTGCAGCTCCCCTTTTCGATAATATAAATGCAGGTCAATCTTATGAGCTGTATCCCACGGTGAGTGGCTTTCAAATGATGTACAGATCAGTGAAATTCACATTAGTCAAACCTAAGTCTTACTTGTCTTGGCCTTATTGCTGTATTTGAATAACTGTTTTATTAACATACTAGTTAAATGGCATGTATTATTATTATTATTATTATTATTATTATTATTATTATTATTATTAGGACATTTACATTTCTAAAGTTAGTTTCACATTTGTATTTTTACATGTATTTAAGTTATAGGTTCTATATTTAGCCAAGAAGAACGTCCCTTTACTGTTAAATGACCGGTAAATAGAATCACTTGTTAAAGCCGTACAGTACAGTGCTTTCATATAGCAAGGATTGTATTGTGATTTTTTTTTTTTTTTTTTTTTAATCTTAACAAGTTCGTATTGTCAGTGTTAAAAAATGTTGAATGGTCAAATCCCAAGTTTTAGCTATTAGACTTGCCATTAGATGGGGGCATATGCTTTGAATTAGTCTGTGCTTGTATTGTACATTTTGCATTACTTTTCAAATCACACAGGCGTGTACAGTTCACTGCAGAAATCCTAGCATCACGCTTGATGAGATTCTTGTATGTCTGAGTCAAATGTCTGATCAGGTTTTTAGAGAAACCTAGGCAGCTCTTATACTATATGCAAAGTGAGTACCGGAGGTGCAAGGATTTAACTGAACTGGTTGGTGTTCACCTGTGTTTGTACTGTACTGGCATTAAGCTACAAACTTAAGATGATTCTGAATCCGGTTGTGTGAGAAATGGCCCAATTGTTTGGGCTGCTGTTGCTGTAGCATGTGAAGCACTGTTGGGCATGTCGGTGTTTGGATTCACTCTCCAGTCCACTGTTCACATTGTGCTCTAGAAGCGAAATGGCAAGATCCTAGAATTTAGAGCATTGTGAATGGTGCTCAGAGGTAATCGGCTCTGTTTTGGTGTAAGGAACTTGTGCTGAATGCCCCTGATCATTTTCAGGAGTTTAAAGCAGTGTAATATAAATCTGTGCCTACTCAGCCACTAGAAGTCTATACCAGTATAGCAAGTATCATTCATTTTTTTCTACAAGAGCCCTACTAGTAGGTTGGCCTGGGTGTGCTATTTAAGCTAACTGGGGAAAGAAAGTGCCTGTCATTATGATGACAAATGTATTCACACTTCCTAGCAAATATATTTCTCTTAAACTGACCAGCTCTTTAAGAGACAGTGCAACTGTACTGCCAGCTTAACACTACAGTACTAGAACTGACCTAAGTGTTTTAAATACCAGTTTATATGTTCTGCTCTTGTCTGTCTCCAGTGTTTTTAAATGCCAGTTTATATGTTCTGCTCTTGTCTGTCTCCAGTGTTTTTAAATGCCAGTTTATATGTTCTGCGCTTGTCTGTCTCCAGTGTTTTTCCAAGTTAGTTTTTAATGTATTTTGGATTTTCAAATGTTTCACATTTACTGATGATTCATGTCACTGCTATGTTGCGAGAACCTTGAGATTGGCATAGGTTTGACAGCAAACCCATGCCAAAGGATGTAGTGCTGCAATTACTGAAATGGAGGTTGACAAATGAGAACTTGTGTAAGTAAGTTTTGAATGAGTGAGCATTATAATGCGTTGTTGGAAATGATTTACTTTTAAATACAGTAGTACTGCACACATTATGGGCCTTTCGCAGTACCACTGCGTGACATGTTTGCAAGGGTAGTGCTTTCTTAAAATAGGCTTCTGTTTGGTAAATAACTTGCCAGCAGTGATCATTGTTCGATGAGTTGAACATTTCTTTGTTTTTAGATTCATAAGCACTTTGTTTTAAACTGATAATTGTGTCTGATTTGTTTTTATAATAATCCTTTCTGTATAATTTGTTTTGAATTAATAAATACAGCCATTTTTTGTTGGAAAATATAACTGCATGAATGTGTTTCATTTGTCTATAAAGAGAATCATTTATTAAAAAGTGCTTTGAGTGTCAACAGAGATGCGCTCAACTGTTATGGTTTAACCCAAGCAGGTCAATACATGGAACTACACTGTTTAAAAACACAAGAAAAACCCACACCTTAATATAGAGTCAGAATATGCACATTTGTTGGAATAAGCTCAATTTTCTATATTTTAGTAAAATCATTTACTTTGTAAAACGAGTGGGTATGTGTTTGAAAACACATTGGTATAATTTATATATATATATATATATATATATATATATATATATATATATATAAAAACCTCTGATTTGTATAACCAGTGCTGCCCTGTGTGCTAAACAATCCGTTTATCTTTGGGGGAAGAGGGTAAAGTGTCAAAACTAGCAGGGTGCTGACATGACCGTATATGAAAGTAAACAGAACAGAGTCAGTCCGTGAAGGTAACAGCATCTACACCCAGCAGCATCTCACAACAGCGGAGACATGGGCTATATAAAGGAAAGTGAGAAATTAGTTAATTGCATTTCCTTAGAACCAACAAACACCATGATAATGTGGCAGGGGGATTTGTCCAGACATGGTATATTACTTTCATTCTGTATTAGGCTATCAACTGTAAATTAACTTATTTATAGGTTGTGGCAATTTTATATATCGGTCTACAATATAGTATGATTTAATATTGTTGGAATAAAGCAGCATGAACCTTGAACACAGAGTAGCGTCTATTTCCTTGTTTGACGTGTTACTGTTTAATCTTAATTGTTTCACAATAATGTTATAATGGTGGTTAGAATAACATTTGATGAATGTTTAATGTTTACCATATTTTTAGCTGTGTTACATATCAATTTGAACATAAAACCTAGACATATCGAGAATAGTGATTACAAAGAATACAAACTACTTATGTTAATATCATAATAATAAAATGATCATTCATTCCTTAGTAGTCTTTTTTTTCTTACTTTAAAACAGTGAATTTGCTAGATTTGGGAAATTACTGTAAAATCACTGATTTTGGCCCTATAAGAAATTACCAGTGCAAAATCAGGCTCAGGCTTGATTAGCTACCAAGTTAAAATGTGTTGGTGACTTATTTAAAAACCCTAAATTTTAATGAGTGCTTAAACAGGAATACATTATTATCAACACATATAATGGGAAACAAACACATCAAAAGTAAACCTTTTGCAAATACATGTAAGGGGGAAGAATGTGACAGTCTTTGTGTTTTAGAAACAAATGCAGTGACATTTCCTACTAAAAGGAATAAGACAGTGTTGCTGTGTAACAAGAAACAAATGCACTGTGGCTGTATTATAAAAAAAAAAAAAAAAACCTGAATGATCCTCTGCTGACTGTGGCGTTAGACTGAATTACAATATTGGGAATCCATCTGTGCTGATTAAAAAGGAATGCCCTAGTCTTCATGTGTAATAAACCAATAAAAAGCATCCATGGCTTGGCAGAATGTGAAGAGAGTTAAATTATCCCCGTGTTCATGGAAATATATCCAAAGTTCAAAATGCTATTGGTGGAACATAATGGTGAAATCAGTGCAATGTAATTCAGTTTATTCACTACAATGCAAATGAAGCAGCACCTGCTCGGAAGTTACATTTCACAGAGCTATTGGTAACCTGACACTACACAACCCCTCCAAAAGAAGACGGACTAGGGAACACTTGAAGGCATTCTTGGGGGTCTATAGTCTCCTTCGCAATCCTCATTAGTTAAACAACTACTTAAATACAGTGCCTGCCTTTCCCATAGTGTCCTGAAGTTCTTTCTCTCCTCCGTCTCCTTTGCAACTGCATTTCCCTTCTGGGGATTGATGCTCACCTTAGAGTTTGCACTCAATTGAGGGGCACGGAAGGTGAAATTCTGTAACAAAACTGCATTCAGTCCAAACTTTATCATTCTCACATTCAGCCCACATTACCTACACTATGTGAGTGTTGTCCTGAAGAAGATTGGAGGTCTGGCTGAAAATGTGATAACCATCTTGGTTGGTGAAATATTACTTTTGCTCATTTGGTTGTGCTTTTTGGTTGTACACTTAATTTAAACATTTCAGGGTTGTTTACTGGCTTTATTTTCATGAATCGCGTTCATAGATTTACAGTCATTTTGGGTCAAATGAATTGGAGCCGGGTATATGGGCATAGCAAGGTCTGAGCTTCTCTGGTATATGGGTATATTTCCAACAGGAGACAGTCTGCTGAAGCAAACATAAAGCGATGGGTTTTAGATAACCAGAAGGGAAAAGAGGTGGAGGAACGTCTTAGGAGCAGCATGACCTTGCCAGGATAAATGAGTGTGACTGCCCAGCCATCCACAGATCCACCGCAAAGATGGGATAGGATTGTGTGCTGTGACAGAATCACGCCTAGAGGAAGGAGGCATGCTAGGTCACATCTCCTCAACTGCAGCGTAGGAATGAAGAAAAGAGGATGATTCAAAAGGGGAAATTATTATTAAAACACATACAAACAGCTTTTTGTTTTTGGAATCATGAGTAGATGATACCTCAGTATTTAAAAAAAAAAATCTGTTTATGTATTTATTTATTTGACTATGTATTGTAAGATATGTTAACATTGAGTTTAAAGCATAGTGAAAGCATAGGTACAATTATAAGGAGTAACCTTAAGTAATCACTAATTTGGAAAAAAAAAAAAAAGCCTTGCTTTTCTAACAAACGGAACGAAAAGATGTTTTTACACTCGTTGGTCCAACTTGCAGCATTGTAGGCCTGAAGTGGTCGTCATCTTTTTTTGAAAATGTTCTTCAGGCACCTGTACAATAAAAAATATTTTTACTTCTTACGTCAGAGAACTACAAAGCGAATTTACTGTGTCATACACCACCCAGTCTCACAATGTTTCGCGTAATAACTGACACAGTAAACTGCAGACACCTTTAGTGTTGTAGTACATCATAATCATTATTATTGTTTATGTTTTTTTTTGATATGTTGTGGAAATCACAACATCACGAATTAGTAATATAGACTGTTACTACACACTCCACAAATTAGTCAGTTAGTTAACAATAAAATATATCGCGGAGAGAGGATCACCTGGTGGTAGTGTTTCGCGAATGTTCTACGTCATTATTCTAATAGGTATTTATGAAATTTATGTCACTTTTAGGTATGAAGTACATATGTCATGCAAAAATTTTTTTTTCACGTATTGCATACTTTGTCAACGTTTTTGTGTCGTTGCATTATCGTCTATAGTCCGAATTTCACATACCTGTCGTTCTCTCTTGTCCACCCAGACTCTTAATTTAAATTCTCGTAGAAATTGTGGTTTAAGAGCATCATGCACCAAAGCTGGGAGAGAGTTTAAAGAGTTGGAGCCATGAAGCTAAACAAGAGTTCTCCAAGTGTGGTGCATTTTTGCTTGGGGATAACAAGCAGGCCAGAGTCGGAGGACCTCAGCTTGCGGGCAGGGACATAGCGGGTCAGCAGGTTGAGGAGGTACTCGGGACCTGTGTGATGAAGGGCATTGTAGGTGAGCAGGAGAGTTTTGAAAATAATCCTGAACTTTACAGGTAGCCAGTGCAGCTGGGCAAGACAGGGGGTGATGTGATCATGTTTTTTACATCTGGTAAGGATCCTGCATTCTGAACTAGCTGCGGGCCGGGAGACGCCAAATACCACGCACTGCCCATATAGAGAGTTATACACTCTCAATGTGAGAGGAGACATGCAACTCAACTCTCCTGGTACGTCGAGGTGTAGACCCTCCCTTTGGATCCCTGCCTGCTTTGAACCCCTCCTCCTTGGGGTCAGGAGCCTTGACAAATCGGACACATAACTGAGTTGACGTAACTCCTTTACTAGGAATAAACTGGCCCGGATTTTCACATGGTCAGTAAAAGTATGGCAAAGTGTAATAAAGCATAGTGAAAGCATAGGTAAGCATGTAAATAAACATGGCAAACAGGGGCAAACTGTTATAAATGCGTTGTGTATAACCATGAGAAAAGAATAATAAAACTGCAAAAACTGCTACATTTCTATAAGGATGATCCTGCTTGCATAGGCCAATAGCTGGAGACCACAGTGCCAATCACACTTAAGCATGTACTCAAAAAGGAAGCAATTAAAATCTTCACGATTCCTCTGGAAGTGTAGACATCTCACTGTAAGCATCCATTTATACTGGTGGCTCTTAACTGCAGAGTGATCCAGTTCTATGGATTAGCTGCTCCCAGCACATTCTGAATGTCCATTACTGGGGCTATTGACACTTGAATCTCCATTACATATTAAGCATATTAAGCCTAAAAATAGTGACTGAAATTTGGCAAATAGACTAGAGCATCCCCCAATAAAAACAAAACAAAACAATGAATCACTAGGAGTGCTTGTAGCAGCTGTGATACAGTAAGTGGCTCCTGCAAAAAAAGACTTGATTGCATGGCATCTGCTTGGATTTAGATCAGTGCCCTGTTACCAGCTGTGTCCACCACTCGCTGGGGTCTGTCTCTTCACTGAGCTTCTTTCTCCTGCTAGAGGATGAAAAGCCTAGAACTGCAGCTTGTGAAGTGGAATGCAAGTTGGTGCACACAAGTTCAGTCTTTATAGATCTAGTACGTGCAATGACTAATACTAACCACTTTTTTCTTTGTTGTGTCAGTATTTCTGTGCCTGGCAGATTAAACAATATTGCTTTTTCTCTATTGTACTGCTGCCATTGCGGGTTCCAGGAAATGCCTTGTTTTGGCATCTCTCAGGCACGTTGATTAAAATGGGGGTGATCTTACAGGGCCTGTGTGAATTTTAAAGCAGAATAATTGTGTGTGCGAAGTTAATGAGAGGCAATGGGACTGGCAACAGTCTGACACGATGCAAGCAGATTCTTCCCTTCAGGCAGTGCAGGTGACCACACCCCCCGCCACTCTGTCCAGGCATCTCGCAAGCTGGGGCTAGGCTGATACACTGTCAAAATCATTTCACGTGATGGAGTCAGACCCTGGCCTGAAGAAATGAGAACCTGGTAAATTAGCACCAATATTATTTTTGTTATGTGTACAATATATTAGCAGTAGTGGTACCACATTCCATTATTTATTGCATAAAATATGTGCAATGTGGTAAACTAAGTTTAGTCAGTGCACAGAACTTTCAAATTGCAATCATGATTTAAACATTGCAAAGCATTACAAATGCAATGACTAATGTACTTATTTTAATTGTTTAAACAGCCAGACTGGGTATTTAGTTAAAAGGAATAACACACAATTCAAATTGCAAAAAAAAGAAAAACTTTCAGTTCTCCAACATGCCAAAATCACAACATATATGTATTTTGTTTCTTCAGATTCTAGACTTCTGGACTATTTTAATAGTCCCATCCTTCAAAAGAAAGAAAATGCTGTTCTACAAAATAGACAGCATCATATTCAATACTGTATGTTAGGTTAGATCAAATATATTTTTTAGCCAGTAAATGTAAAAGCTTTGAATACAGCTACATTTAATTCTAAATGATTCTGAAGTCTGGCAACACACACCTACATTCTAATCTGGGTACTAGCATCCATTTTCAATGCTTTCTAAAAACAATATCTGCAATCTACAGGAATTTTAGAGGAAAATAGATATGGTTTATCTGCTTTATTTTAGGTTGTATTATCTTTTTCTATCAGAATAGCAATTTTCTGTTTTCAGCAAAACTCCAAGCATGAAATGAATCATCACTTTCAGTTGGAAAGCAGTGCAATGTAGGCCCCCCTACTGCTACAGTGGAAATATTGCCTATGCCTGATTATTCCTGGCAAATAGCAATGCTAGCCGCAGGTCTGTTTTGAGAATACATTATATTATCTCCTTTGAAGCCAGCAAAACTATTACCCAACAGCCCCTAAGAATGTGTTATCAGTAACAGCCAGATGGAGTACATCCCAGAAATGTCAATTTCTACAGACCTGTTGATCACACACCAGAGCCAAAAACTTAATTGCATAGAAAATTTGGTGGAGGCAGATTCAAATCTTTTTTTAGTCAGATAATTCCTTGTATTAGCACTTTTGGAAACACACACACACACACACACAAATAAATGCTTCCTTCTGCAAAAGACAGAATAAATATATATTTAGTTAATGTTCATTAATAGATTAGAAGATGTTACATTTTTCTTTTGTTAATGACTAATGAGATTACAGCATAGCTCTGACCTAATCAAGAGGCCAACATGGAGTTAGAAAATCAGTATCTTTGTTCTGACTGTGTACTGTGTGTGCCTGGCAGCAGAGGGTGGATAAAAAACTAAATTGTCAGACAGGATCACTCTGCAAACCTGAATAAAACAGGAATTACACCTCCAAAAACAGAATCTTCAAGCTGCAGTATTCAACAGTGATGCTTAGATTTGTTTCCTGCAATCCCTATGGTCTTCTCAGCACTTTACTTCATCTGAGAGACATATATCAGATCTGTATCAGATCTAACCTTTAATAACGAGCACCTGTCAATTGTGACTAAAATGATGGATCCCTGTACGTATACACATTAATGACTATGCACGGCTCTAGATGGCAGTATAGTCAATTTGGAATTTTCAGGGAAAAAACACAACTACAATCAATATGCCAAGAACTGCAGGATGCATACAGAACTAACTGACATTCAGAATGGGTGGACAGTGGAGATCTGGCTGAAGTCAGTGCAAAATGTCCAAACAAAGGGGAGTTTGCTGCTCAACTGTTTACTGTGTAATTGAGCTTGTCCTAAAGAAGTGGGAAAACTAGTGCCTTCAGGCAGACTAGGTCTTAAAGCCATTCTCTCGGGAGGCAATCCATGGGGGAAGATAAATGGCTGTAGTTCTTTTCAATGTTGACAGTTAGAAAGCACATCTACTACATAATTTAGGCTCAATTAGCTTGCAGTGTGAAAATCAGAAGCCAACTTCTGAGGGTTCTACTCAAACCACAAACATAATGGAACAAATTATTATTGACAGCACACAATTCACATAGTTTCTTTTTTTTTTTGTTTAACCAAGGAAATAATTTTCTCTCAAAATGTCTGACTTAGTAAAACCAAAAGGCTTCAGTAGCTATTTCTTACAAAAGGATTTTTTTGTTCTGTTTTCATTTCATGCTAATTGAAATTATATCTGGTCTTCAAGCCTTCCACCAGAAATAATTGATTTTCACTCAGTGAAAATCATTCCTTATTTCTTTTCAAATCATCAAGAAAAAATGAAAAGAAATAGAGACTGTAATTTCCTGGCAGTCATGCAGTAATTAAAGTAAGTGAAATAAAATAACTGTGAAATAACCGAATAAGATTATTAAAAAAATAAAAATGTCAGTAATTCTCAGTTAAAATACTGAAGAGATTTTGGCTATGAAAAAAAAGGTAGAGATAATTGATAAACTGTTAATATTTATTGTAGCATGTTGGGGAGACGAGTCCAATGTATTGCATTCATTTTAAACAAAGAAGTTTTAATCGAAAAATAAATTTCAGCACATAGAAGGCACATCAAAATCAGGAATCCGAAGGTATATTTTAACAATGAAAGGATACAATTGCAGTCAGCTATATAAATAGTACTGCTTCAAATACACTAATTAATTTAATATAATGTTTAATATAATATTAAACATTATATTAATTTAATATAATTTTTTTTTTACTAGTTTTGTAACATTAACAGTTGTATTTTCCATATATATGGTGTAAAGTCTTATTTTGTGGTAAGGTGGTGGCCCCAGGAGGCTCTATACTGTATATTGTGTTGTGATAGGGAGGGGGGGCTAGCCGTTGACAGACGGGGAGGAACACGGCAGTGTAACTGAAACACAACCATACTCTAAGGTTTTATTGACAAACAAAGAGACTGTGTGGCGCTACCGACAATGGTAAAAATTGTAATTGCTACCCACGGGCAAAATCCTAATTGTGGCATGGAACAAAAGCTACAAACAACAGTACAGGAGATATGAGCAAGGGCTGTCTGCAAGGAACCTGTGGAGAAGGTGAGAAGAGCTTGTGACTTAGTAAAGAGGTCCCCTTGGCTCGCGGAGAGCAGTCCTTATGGAGGCGAGACCAAACCAATCTCCCACCAAGGCTAACGAGCAGGGAAACGAAATAGAATAGCGGATGAATCGAAAGAATGAAGAGAAGTCTAGAGGTCTCACCGACTTGCAAATCGCTTATACTGAGGGAGGTCAGAGCTGCCGGACTTCCAAGGCTTGAAAAAAAAAAAAGATAATGCACAGCAGGTTTGCAATAGAACTTTCCTCAATCAGTAGGAGGCCTTGGCTGCAGTTCCCTGTAAATAAACTAGGATGGCCAGGTGTCTCAGGCAGAGCATCTGCCTCTCTAATAACTATTTACAGAAAATATATACAAAAATAAAGAAACACAAAATACATTTTCATGTGCAGGGCCTGAGCCCTGCCATGTGTGTAAACACAATACTGTATGCACCACCCTCATGCTGAAGCAGTGTTTAGAGCAGTGTACCAGTATTAAGTACAGCAGGGATTATTAATTGTCTGCTGATTGGTTAAAAACAGTGGACACTTTTAGATCATATAACAGCAGTTGGTTCCTTGATAGCTGCAGGAGAATGTGGAATGCTCCTGAAAAGTAGTGTTAAAAATGTATTTCCAGTTCGTGTATTGTACAGAAGAAGCCATATTAGATATTGGACAAAGCCAAATCAGTTAGAAAATATTCATCAATCTTTTTGTGCTTTTGTTAATTATGATGGTTAATATGTCTCAATACCCCAATAGGTCCTACAGTACATGTGTTTGGTGAGTATGATACCTAGAGCCCCATGAAATAATTTTTATTTTTTATACTTTTTCATTTTATTTTTCTCAAATTTTGTTTAATTACAGATGCACATTAATAAAATAATTCAAATAGATGTATATCAATAACAGTATAGTATACATCATGTTTTATATATCAAAACATACATATTTTTTATTAAACACCTGCTTTTTTTACATTTTGACATAAACAGAACTTGCACAGCAAAATAGTAGGGCAGTGTGTGTGTGTATATATATATAATAATTGCACATACAGCAATCGACCCATTAAAAAAAAACGATATGACCTGTACTTCAATCCCATTACACTGAAGCAGGGCATATACAGCAAGCTTGGGGTTCTCAGTGTTTAAACACTAAGCAAAGCAGATTCATTCATTCAAATCCATTCAAAACCAGAACTGAATTTGCTCCAGTGCAAATTGTGCACAACTTGAAGTAAAACAAAGGATTACCATACTAATACAAAATGCAAGCAAACAAGCCAAGAGCAATAAACAGCAAATCTTAACTGCGGTGTCTTTCGACTCCCATTTCAGCTGACAGTTGCAAAATCTGCACATCATTATTCTGTCAACATCAACTGCATACATCCCCTCATGCTCAAATTATTTGCAGCATTGTTTAATTGTTATGCACAGTTTAGGCATTTTAAAAACAAACCTCTTCTCTTCCATCACTATTTTAATTCCCAAACGACTCACTCCAAATTATACACCTGTGCAAGTGCTAGCCTTAGCATGAAAGGCGCTATACAAAATCAGTTTGATTTGTTGATTGATTAGTAAGAGCTTCCATTTCCCTTCAAACCATGTTCATGGTAATGGCTGAGCCTTGACAACTATGATGGCAATTATTTATTTAAAGTATTTTTTGTATAAACCTCCCAATTAAAAATGTCATTCTACTGTATGTTTGGGGTATAATGATTTTTGGTTTTATTTTGTTTTATAATTCATTTTATTCCAGGCTATTTTGTATTTGTGAAAAATACAGGGCTCTGATGATACCTATTAGCGGTGATGACCTATGAGACACCAGTATCCCTGTGATCTCATCTTATAGATATTGTGCTCATCAGCCTCAAAGGCTCCATATTGTATCTGCTGTATTTTAAATGAAAGCCTGTAAGGCACACGGCATACAGAGAGTTCAGTGGTCAGGATTAGGAGGCTGTGTTCAGCCCAGAGACCCTGGATCTCTAACGGTACTTCCACACTTCTAAGAGTGCATCGGGGTTGCCAAGACAACCGCATGTATAGGTTTCGTTAGCTAGAGCAGTGATCCTGATGGGGGCTCCTCAATATGGGGATAGCAAATATACAGACTCTTTAGTTTTGTGTTTTTCAAGAACTTCTATACCATTGATACTACCCTGAACAGCGGATGATGTATTGCAACTAAGACATTTGTAAATATTGTGAATAAATCTGGATGCCTGCCAGCATTTTAAAGCATAGGTCTCTGACAATATCTTTAAAAGCCGATCTCAATGAGCCCATTATACAGTGATTGTGGTGGGGACACCTTAGTTATTCATTTTGTGAAAAACCTAGAAAGTTTGGACTGCCGGTTTGCAGGCAATCAGGCTGTCGTATCAGCAGACAATGTAGATAAATGTATGGTTTGTATGCATCCAAGGGAGACATGATACTGTATATTTTGATAGTGACAATCATGTCAAAACAATCCACAAAGATGTGTAATATCCCTGTGCCTGGGCACTCTGTCCTTTTGAAAGGGGTTATGATAACAGCTTGTACTGATCCATGTCCAAAGAAATGGACTTCTCAGGAGAAAAAATAGATGTTGTGTTTGTCAACACATGACAGGTTTACTGAATGAAGGCAGCGCACCTTGTACTCTTTTTAATTTGACCTCTATGAACAGATGTTAATTATACAGTTCTGCCGTTTTGTTGAACAGTAAGAGATTAATTTGTTTGGCTTCTCATGATTTTTAAGAGCAAGTCTTCTCAGCAAGGACAACCTTACCTGGAAAGAGATGATTGTCATTCTTGAAACAATTTTAGATTTTTTTTTTTTCCCACTCGACAAAGAAAAACACAGGCACAAGCCCCATAATGAAAGTGGCAGCATCTACAATTATAGTGCATTACAGGATCTGGCAGAAACAGGTTTTGCTTTTAAGACTATAAATGGAATCTTGGAGATAGTTTTTTTAATTTTTTTTATTAAAGTAAGAAATAACCTTTTCATGTATTTATCTGGGCTTAAGAGTGTATTCAAGTCAGATTATTATGGATGGGTTTTTTCAAGATATACTGTGGTACAGATAATTAGATTTTTTTTTTCATTAAAAGAATTTCAAAATGAAAAATCATACAAAAAAACTTTTAAGAAAATTCCCCTCATAGGCTGGATGTAATCTCAAGTGAGATAAAACAAACTTAAAATAAATAAACAAAGGTTAATTTATTTTATGTCAACTGTCTATTTCCCCATTGTTAGAGCTTTTGAGAAAACAGGTACTTTGTAAAAAGATTATTTTTGATACAAATCTTTTGTGTTTCTTTTCTGTCTGTGAAAAATCATCAGGAATATCAGTCAATGGCACACAAAGGGCGCAGGCTGGCTAATCTGTGTCTGGTGAGTCACTCAGGAGTGGTGTGTAGTTGCATATTACAGAACTCATCTGGAAATGTGTCTGTGCTGAATATGTTCAATTATATTCTTCTTACTGCACCAGAGGGCTACTGTCCTCTGCAGCACAGAAGATCAACCAAACCCATCAATAAGGAATCACAAAATTCCCTGCTCGGACATTCATATGTTATATCTGGCATTCTATTGATAAGCTAGCTGGTGGCTTCCAGCCAACAGCATTTTTATGCAGCATGAATATATTTATCTTGAAGTTCTACAAACTAATATATTTATAATTTGCAGAATAACAAGCTGAATATATTCTTAATATGTTTTCAGTTGATGTACCATTGTTTTGTTGTTGTTGTTGTTTGGTAGCTGTCAGCAGTATATGCTAAATGATTTAACTACAGATTATAGACTGCTCAGGATCTTTCAGCCAATCAGAGCGCATGTTTTGCCTTTTGTATTCCACGACACATCACAGAGAAACCCTATTCATGGCCGTGCCACTTTCTGTTTTTACCGTGCTGTATTCTCCATATTAGCATGGTTGACTCGCCTGCTTTAAAAAACAACACACCTGAGGCACTTCTTGCAATTCCATTCAACGGCAAAGTCCATTCGAAATAGGGACATCACAATCGAGTACCTCAAACACTTAACATTATTCTCTTCATCAACCTTTTCAATAAAATGGACCAAATATATTAAATAGCTTCAAATGGCATTTTCTCAGTGTTTTTTTTTTTTTTTTAAATGTTTTTACTGCTTTTAAGTTTGGTATTTTTAGTGGTACTTGTTGCTATTAATTAAATACTGGTTTTGTATGTAATTGCATATAATATATAAAGGTAATGGAACATTAAAACTAAATAAAATGAAATTTTATTGTTTCTGTATCTTTATTGTTTGTTCTACATTACAGCAAATCTATACCACTGTGAGTTAAAAAAACAGGAATTGTTGTGTATCAGACTAACATGTTATGCAATAACAATTTCTCATAACAATGACTCATATTTAACAGAATATGTCAAGGGCCACTAAACATCACTTCAGATACCACTGTGTATGTGAGTGGGCTGATGCATTGCAAGTACCGGACAAAACATCTAACTCTGCTAATACCGGCATTGTTGCTCATGGTTTGTTAATGTACAAGAGCCCAAACTATATATTACAAAGCATATAGATGTACACAAGGCTAGGTTGCTTTTACATTTTAGAAACAGTCTAAGAACTGTCAAGAATGTAAAAATAAACAGGTACGTGGTATTAATGAACACAGTCACAACACCACTACTTCCATTGTTTGCACAGTTACTTACTGACGATCACATGCACTAAACTAAATGCAGGGTGAGCCAGAGAATAAACTTACTGTATTATTCCTCAACTTATCATACTATTTAATAAAGAATTGTGCAGCACCAAGGCATGTTATGCTTCCAGAGGCCAATAATGCCATGAATCACCTTTATGAAAGTTTACTATGGTGAATTTATCAGTGTTTTACTTTACCATACTGGATCATGGTTAACCATGGGTACTACAGTAAACATTTCTTAGAAACATGCATTATGTTATGTCATGGTATTCAAATGGTCCAGTATAGTAAAGCACCATGAAAGCATGTTAAAACAGTAGGAAACCATGGGAAAAGTACAGTAAAACCATGGGAAACGATATGAAAACACTATGATACATTCACCATTGTAAACTTTCATAAGGGCAGCGGCAGTCAGAGGGCTTTGTTCCACTTCATAAAATGTCTTGGAAATGTCCTGCATCCAGATCAGCTATTAAAATTCCTATGCGATGTAGTTAAACGAGAGCAACCAATGGTTTCAATCTCACTTTATCAGGAAAATCACAGCTTCTAAATAATCATGAGCAATGTTCTGCTACCACACTTGAAGGCATGGGTAGCAGTAATAGAACATACATCTCAGAGAGTTAAAGACACTCAGCTCTGCCTCGTGACTAACAATGCACATGAGGTGTGGGCTTCATCAGTACACTTCTCCTGTGCTAGTGACTAAAACAGAGGTTAGTAGGGACTGTTAGCAAAGCATTTCAGGCTTCGCTATTGCAAAAAAAAGGATGCTGTTTGTTTACTAGTGATTGTGAACGGACCTCAGGCAGTGAGTTGCCCTGTCTGTGATAATGGACCTCAAATTATACAATTCATGAAGCATCTGAACTTTTATATCATTTGAGGTCTAGTAATGGATGCAAAGTTAACCATTTGATCAATAAAATATTTACTCTTTTTAGTAAAAAACAAGTAAAAGAAAAAGTAAATAAATAAATCATTACGAATTCTATTATATGGCACAGTTGGTGATAAAGCTTTTTTTTTTTTTTGTTTAACTGTAATTGATATGTGCTTTTGAAAATTGTAACAGTAGCAAAAAGCCTCCGTATAGCAAGAAGAAAAAGCACCGACACACCATGGCCTGAACTATCTTACAGAACTAAATGTTACATATTATATTAAGCTTTGAATCTCTCCCAGTTCTAATCTAAACAGAGTCGCTGAAAGATCTCTCTGCCTCCAGGTATCAAGATCACGATTATGCAAAATGCTTATTTCCTCTGTTTACTGGTTACAGCTGGCACTGTCATGCTTCACTACGACTCATTCCTGCTTCTGGTGGCATATGGATAGAAGAGAAATAAATGCCTGGGACCGAGAAGATAAAAGAAAATGCTAATAGGCACGGGTATCAGTCTGCAGCTGCATTGCAACCTTGTTTTTCTGGCTCTTTTTTAAGCAGCAGTACCCTGATCAGAGGTCATTGGTGTCTGGTAGTTGACCGTGTCCAGAAACTGAGAACACAAGCCATAGGTGAGACAAGATCAACTACCAAGGTAATGGGTTGTATTGCAATAGAACTGGAAACAATGTTTTTGTGGGTTTTTAAAACATGAATGTCAAACGTACAGGTCCAGTTACCTGTTAAACAATGTGCTTTCCTTCCATTTAGTTATTTTTTAAAGCCAGACATTATATACTGATGCACAAAAGAAACGCAACAATCGGGTCTAATGGATTTAATAAAATATTTTAAACATAGATATCAAACAAAATCACAGAAAATGTGAACAAAAACACAGAAAAAAGAATTGTGATAGGTTTTCAGTATGAAACGTGACACACTGTCAAAATGAAAACATTACAAAGTTAGTATCGGGTATGACCTCCCTGAGCATTAACACAATCCTGGCAGCATTGATGTATAGACCTGATCAGCCTCTGGATAGACTGCTATGGGATGTTCCACCACTCTTCCTGTGAGGCTGCAGCCAGCTGTCCAGTTCATTTTGGCAATTTTAACTAAACTCAAATACCAAGCGCTGAGCACCTAGTGCTTTTATGAATTCACATGACTTGAGCTCAATATTTTGTTACCCCAAGGAACAGTACTACTCAAACAATCAACAAACCGATCTGCTCACTATTTAAAATGTAAATAACATTATGTATATGCTCAATGAGCTGTTGATGTAAAACTTAGACTGTTGCATTTTCATTGCTTTCATCCTCCAGTTGAGCTTTCTGATTGGTGGATCAGAGTTCTGAGGTTTCTAATATCCAGCCAGCTATATTTATTTTTAAGCCAGCAGGTTATGTTTTCAAAGCTTGATCTTATTTTAAGTAAATCTCCAGTAATAAAACTGGCAGAGGGACATCCAGGGTCGAGTTTTAGGTAGAGCTGGATGTCATCTGCATAGAAGTGAAACATGAGGCTATGTTATGGATGAGGTGACCCAAGGGAAGCATGTAGATGTTGAAGAGAACAGGCCCAAGAACAGATCCTTGAGGGACACCACAGGTGACCGGTTTTGCATCACATATGCCCCACATATATAAGTTTAGGGGTAGCTGTAAAGGTGGACATAGGGGAGGTGGAGGGAAGTTGATGCTAGCAAGATGGCTGTTGGCTAACTGCAATACTGGAAGTTATGCCCTGAGGGAGGTGACATGGTGCTGGGCCATGGTGTCTCTCTTCTTGAACTATACTCAATAATTCAGCGGATGAAGATCTCTTCAATGAAGATGCCCACTGCAACCTTCTTTGGTTCAGCCACCAGTTAACTTCCTCCTCCTGAGCAGGTATAGAGTCTATACCATCTTTTATCAGTCGAGTTACAATGCCATCCCATAAAAAGCACCCATCACGGTCACTGTAACCATGACAGACAACTAGACAAAATAAAAGACAGTAGAGCAACATAAAAGCACAGTCCAATGACACTGAAGAATTCCAGAGTAATTATTCCAGCACTTTACCAAGGCATCTTATTGTAATACAACTAGTATAGTAAGGCTCTCTAAATGAGAGCCTTCTAACTTATTAATTACGGTGAAATTGAGACGACCAAGGCAGAGAGTTGAAGGCCAATGACACCTTACAGTGTTCTGGCTCTTTACCCAGTCATGCACTTGGCATGTGACAGGAAACTCTGGGGGTGGCCCAGAGGTGTGATGAAATTGTAAGTAAAGTATTGGTACAGTATATGTTTTATGTACTGTATACTGTAACATGTAATGAAAGAAACTTCAAAATTATATTACAAAGGTCTACCGGAAGCCATAATAGTGGTTCAGTATTTCATGTTAGATTTTCACGTTTTTCGTTAAATATATGGGGAACTACAAAGTGGTATGCAATTCCATATGTTAATTTAACATTATTCAGCAGGTTTCTTTCAACTTTATGAAGCAAAATTAGTTAATTCCATAGGGTGATCCAAAACTTTTGGCCAGAGTTGTACATATTAAAGAAAAACATATATATTATAGAACTCTTATAGAATGCAAGCCATTTTTTGTGGTTCCCGGGGTAGTAGTCAACTTCACATAAAGTTATAATTGTGCTCCATTTTATCGCTGAGTTCTGTTGTACTGTATGTAAGAGGAGCTACACAACTGATGTGCTTACATGACTTAAGTATTGCGTCCAGCTGCTCAAACTACAAAATGATACATGGTTAATTTCACAAATAAAGTACATCTATGTAGAGCTACAGATCTCATTCCCATACTGCTTTGTACTCACTAGCTGTCTTTTTATAATGTTGCAATCATTGTGAAATGTGAACAGGACTGCGTTGAAATCTTTCAACCACGGACTCCACCAGACAATATCATTTACCAGGAAACTGGAAAATGCACCTTTATCACAATGCAAGCATGTTTCGTACAGCAAGATATGAGATATAAGAAATTAGCACGATATATATATATATGTACTGGAATTATTTTGTGAGCTCCATGTACTCATCGTAGCTGTGTGTATTACTTTAAGAATCCAATCAATTGTGTAATGAACAAAAATTGGTCCTCAAAATTTATTTATTTAATAACTCAATATTAATAACTTTAATAATGTCTTCTGCTTTAGTGTATTATATATGCATGGTATTATATTCATCCAGTGCAATAATGCTTTACTAAGACTGTGTGACAGGTAAGTGATGCAGAACGTAATGTTTCCACTGAAAGATAAACTCTATTTTTGGGGAACTCTAATACTTGTCATGACATGTGAAATGAATCATGCAGTAACTGTAAACATATTTATCTGAAATGCCACTCTTAGAGTTTGTTTTATATTTTAAAAAATCTGCGATCATTTCAGAACATGAGCATTTGCCGTCAGTAATACAAGTGCATTGTAGAGTCTTTTAAGGGTAAAAAAAGAAAATCAAAACTGCCGAGACGTGTAGCGTGCTGTCATGCGTGTAATGCATAACAACATGTCCCAGTGCTGTCTGATAAGTCTGCATCAGTAGGTCTTCATTTAACTTAAAGCAAATGGATTCCTGTAATTAAGGGGAGTGTTATCTGAGAGTTTGAGTTCTCCAGTCACATTAGATTACTTGTTTGCATATTAAAGATTTAAGTGTCTGCCTTACCAAAGAGGTTAAAAAGAATGCTTTAAAATAAGTTTCTGTACGTTTTACTATAGTTAATAAAATCACAACCAACCCTGCACTGAGAATATTTTGGTCTTGTTTTATTACATTAACTCAGGAAATGCAAACATTTCAAATATCCACACTCTAGATAATTGGATCCTGGAACCTGTGCTGTGTGTCAGATTGTATGATTGTAGCTAGACCGTGGAAATAAATTTGAACCACAACCAATGTTGTTTTGCAAATAAGATTTTGTAAGTATTGTTTGGCTTGTGTATTCTGTTTTATGCTGCTGTCTTGTGTTATACACAAGGTTAGAAAACTTTGATTAGACCATTCCTATATGTTTACCTGCTGGTGTGTTTGTGAATACATCAGCTTTCATACTCTTAGTGATCAGTTACTCTCCCAGGCAGTGCCAAGAGAAGATGGTATTCTTTTTAAAACACAATCAACAGCCACGTTTTTCAACCTTTAGACCCCTTAAATTAATTTCCTTTTTATCCATAATGATGGTAACCAAGTAACCATGTGATCCTGTTTTAATACACTTATTCAAACACAGCGGCTGGGCCTTGAACATCATCACCACCCAACAAGGCAAAGAAATTTTAAAAGGATTTTGCGCAGCCCTGTGTTGCAGTACATCCCATAAATACACTGTTACACAAGCTGGATAAATGATGTCACTATGTGTAGTTGCCATGTTTGAATAACTCCATTGTGCTCTTTTATTAGCTCAAGCTGTATTATAGTTTTGTGCCACCGGTCTGGTCTGGCACGTGACAGCTGCCTGACACACTACCTGTATGACCATTAAACTAATTGACAGTTAAATATTTTAACAAATTCTGTGATATTATGTTACTTTTAGTCTTGGATAATACATAATTTAACAAGTCCAGCCCGCACTCATGGATTGTCTCTGGTGTGTTTAGACTTCTGTGATACAGAGATGTGAAAGACTGATACTGAATTATGTGGATTACCCTACCCTAAACAGTAAGACACTTTAACATACATTGGTTGTATTTCTCTTAATGACTATATTTAATGTATTGCAATTTATCTTGGTAGTATTTCCAGTATAAGTTGTCTAAACCTAATAGTAATAATTTGCATGTATGTTACAGATTGTAGACACCTTGCAGATTATTATATTTATTTATTGCATTTATTTATTTATTTATTTATTTATTTTTTACATATCTTGCTCATTCCGTAAAACCTGGTTACATAGATGTGTCCTTCTACTCGCAGCTTCGTTTTCAAAGTGTACCCTTATGTGTTACCATGTTTACTTTGATTTTGAATTTCTTATTTGCATGTGGCTGCCTGAAGTATCCAGGTACATTAAACTAATGCAAAGTGTCTTTGTCCACAATGACTGGAACTTAGAGCAGACCTTACAATAGTTAAACTCATGACATTTATTGCAGGAGAGTAGCTTGAACATGAATTACTTGCATAAGCAACTGTGTTGAACCAGTGGAACAGAGGAATGTCTAATTGTGTAGTGCTCAGCATATTCAATAGATTTTTTGTGTAAACTGTAATCTGCATGTGGCATTAACCCTAAATGGTCCGATATTCCCTTTGGTATTTTCATGAGCTTCCTGTAGTGAATTTGACCTCGACTGAAACACTATGAACTTGTACAGTGTTGTTTACTCATATGTGATCTCCAGTAATTTGGTAACTGGGTTATCTGGTTGTAAACAGTAACTGACACCCCAGGTGTTTTGTTTGACACGAGGATAGAGTGGCTTCTAATGTTGTGAAATCAGTCTCATTTTGTCTTATTCTTGACAGGTCAACTTGTATTGTAAGTTAGATGAAGTTAATTATTAACACAAGAGAATATTTACAGAAAGCAATAGAGGGGATGCACTGTGGGTGCTGTCCATCCAAAATAATAACAAATGCTTGTGCACAAGTTAAACAGACAAATATACAACTGCAAGGAAAACTTACCTTTTAAGGTCAACTCAACCCAGCTTGCGTTCTAGTGGGAGTTATTTTAAACTAGGATTTTGTGCGTTACTGTTTTGAGTTCATAACCTTTTGTTCATGAACAGCCAACCTAGAGCAACATTTCTGTCAAAGTTAAAAAAGCATTGTATGTAGTACTTCCATTTCGTGTTCTGGTAATAATAATAATAATAATAATAATAATAATAATAATAATAATAATAATAACACATGCACAGTAGCATGCTGTATGCAAAGGATTGCAGTCTATCAATACTGCTGTATGGTTTTTTTTAGCTGTCAAAAGGTATGTAAATCAGTATTTGTTTCATAAAATACTTTTTCAGTAGTAGTAAAAATTATATACTGTAGTCTACAGCAATCACTGGCACACACCTAACTATAATCATAACCACAATCGTAATCACAGGGTATCAGTAGGCTACAACTAATAGGTTTTTGAATTTCACAGTAGCATGCATATTAATCAATCATACAGTACACACAGTGAAAACTCCTGATATAAATCTCTAGAAGCCTCTTGATAGAAATTATGTAATATTTATTTGAATACTCGGCTCATAAGATCCATAAGGTAATAATTAAAAAAAAAAAATCAGTAAGGGGAAACCTACATGCATCTATGTGTCTGCTTAGTATGGCCTGTTTAATTCATTTTATTTAAGTCCCAGAAGAAAAGATGTCAATAATTACCACATCGAGGTATTGCAAATCAACCAGTATTTTTAGCCGCACTAACCAGCTTTGGTTTGTAAAGTATGAATGGTGACTAAGTGAAGAAAGGTTCATGGTGCAACGCTCTCTAATACCATAATCATGTAATATTGTGGACTGCTTAGTACAGAGGCCATGCTTGGGATTTCTTTAGAGATTAGCCTAATCCTCATCCCTCTATGTTTACAGTGGCTGCTATAGCTGTATATTGTCAATGAACTATCTAACAATATGGATTATGCTCTGCAAGCTCCCTGTGACAGCTTGGAAAGACAATGTAAGTGATTGTTTAAATGTATTTACTTATATCTGGCCGACCAAAGTTTTATCTGAGATGGTTCCACGTTTTCTGGTTCAAGCAAAGTCAGTTGCATGGATAATGACTCATGTCTGTATTAGTGTGATACTGGCTCTTTTGCTTGCGACTTTAGTAAAGTTAATGATTTCCATCAGGACAGTATCCCTTTTTAAGTTTTTCTGAATCGTTTTTGGGGATTACAGGGTTATGTGAGTTTTTGTTTTTTTTTCCCTGTTGACCTAAAATGTCTGCAAGTTTAACTCATTTGGTTTTAGTTGGTCTCAGAAAATAAAACATTTGTCTGTTGAATTGCCTTTTTTAGGTTTGGACAAACAAGCCTTAAAAAGCCAGGATATCTATTATTGAAATCTGGAAGCTGGTAAAAAAAAAAAAAAAGTGTATTGTATTTAGCCAGGTTCTAGTTTCACTCTGTCAGTTTACCATGAGGCTGTTTAATAGAGCACCCATACTAGGAGCTTCACAGCAGACAGTCAAAGGTAATCCTGAGGTTAGCTACGTCTGGTGGTGGACTTTTCTGCCTTCTTTTGGACATATTTCCTTCTCTTTATACTTAATTCATTTAGGAGAATTATGCACCGCAATTACTAATAAAGGACTACATCTGTTTACGTCAAACAGAGTGCTTTGGAAGCATTAGTTATTCTAAATAATGTATTTGCTCTACGTTTATTTGCTTTTTAGCTATTGTATGTGAAGCTGAAAACGACACCCTCAGAGCTCAGCTGACAGTTCATATCAGTTTGGTGAGTTATTCAGTGTCTGGTGAGCTTATACCCCAACAGATTTGGCAACTGTTGTTATGGGAACAATAACTATGATTACATATATTTTCTACTAGAACCTACCTGGTATAAGAATAATTTTTTTATTAGGGGTATTTAGATTTGTCCCACGAGTATCTACAATATATCTGTGCCACTGCAGGGGAACACAGCTGGCATGTTACTGACATATTTGTAAACTTTAGACTCAGTCGAAATTCAATTAATGGAAGCTGGATGTCTAATACTATAGACTATATATATATATATATATATATATATATATATATATATATATATATATATTCTTTTTTCACATTAATATCTAATGTTGAAATGATTAGTTGCTTAGTTATTATTGCCTGCTCATGATTCATTGCACAGTACAGAACAATGAAACACAAAATACTAAAACAATAAGAAAGCACAATATAACATTTGGTCTTGTGTTTATAACCTGCAAGTCTCCCAATTGCCTGTGGTCTTGCTAGTTGATTGTTTCCAATGTGGTATGTAAATCAGCAGCAAGAGGTACAAAAAAAAAAACAAGTGACTAGGTGGCTTGTATGTAAGCAATCCACAGCAGAAAACGAATGTGTGTTTGAGTGTTAAGCAAAGTGGAGCTCTATTGATCACACCACCAACTCTGCTGATCTATGAGCGATTCCTTTTCAGCAATTCCAGTTGCAACTCGTTGACACAAGTGGAAAATCTGTGTTGATTCAGCTGGAAGTAATTGCAGGTACTTACAATGGTTTTTAAAAATGATGCTTTTTTTCTTTTCCATTTTGATTTGCTTAAAGGGTGGAAGCCATTTTATAGGGATGATGCTGTTGTGTTGTTTATGAGAAGATGGTCCGATAATGCTCTATAAAGTATACCTACTGTTGCACAGGACTCTGATTTCAGATTTTAAATGCCTTTTATGTAGTCTTTATTATTACAGAGTAGCCCTAAACTACTTTCCTCTGTGCTGTAGTACCCTAAGGGTCATATTCAGAACAAAATGTTACACAATTCTTGAGGTAAATTTAAAGAACACCTAAATGCACATTTTTCTGTTTTTGCTTGTTCTGTAACATTTTCAGTTTATTTTTTCTTTTACAAAAAAAACAAAAAAAATGCTTAAGTAATAAAAGCATGGGTAAAAGCTTTGAAGACATTATATCCAAATCTGTTTGTTTAAAAGATTATATACTTATTCACATACCAATTTTACCTTTTTGCTTAAAAAAAAAATAAAATAGGCTAGTCTTTTTTTCTCTTTTCATTATTTTGATAGGCGTTATTTCCATTATTATTAATATAACCTTTATGGAGAGAACGATGTGACGGGTTTTGTCTGCTGCTTGGTGTATCAAGTGACTGATGGGTGAATCCAGAGCAATTAAAACTACATCCAGGAGCAGTATACATTTTTTGTGGTACCTGTGTAGCTAGTCTGAAGTTCATGTATTTTTTGTATGAAGTATCTAACAATGATCAAATGAGATCAGATTGTTTTATTCATGTCTGAATTCTAGGGTTTTATTGAAAGTTATGCTATCTGTACAAACAGACAGACCAGGAACATTTTAATATTTGTATATTGATCTACAGACAGTTTTGGATATGCAAAAGCAAAGTATAATAAAAAGACAAGGATCATTTTCCCAGGCCTAGTATGTTTCCTAAGAAAACAGCCTACTGGTTTGTGTTTTAATCTGCTTGATACCAGTACCTGTCGATTGGATATTATGGTTTTATGGAAGCATTACCGGTACTGGGATTAAAAGTGTTGGTGTGAAAATCTTCCGTCTGTGAGCTTTAATATTGACCACAGAGCAGCCCATTGAAATGTTCTAAAGGTTAACAGCAATTGAATGATTAAAAAACAGAAAAGACTAAGGAAAGTTATGTGGGATGTATCAGGACACATGCTTTCTGAAAATGATGAATTTTAATCCAAGTGGGGTAGAACCTCTGAGTTACACCTTGGCCTTCCCTCCAGGTTTGTTGCAAGTCCCAAATATATATATATATTATATATTATATATATATATATATATATATGACACTATGCTAGATATAACTGTGCAATATACATGTTGTTGTGTTTTGATTGTTGTTCTCGGAAATGAAATTCTTGATGAACCAACCAAAACTTCAAACACTCACAAAGGTTGTGTTTACAACAACAATAGAGGTAGCACGCTGTGGTTGTAGCCCTATATTTATATTAAATATATTTAATATTCCATAATGTCTTTTTTATTATGATGTGAAAAAAAAAGTATGTAGGACAGGACTGCTAATATTTAAGATGTCACTCCTCGTAAAACAATAATTAATTAAATGCACATTGCATTAAAAAGAGTGTGTACAACAACTTTTTAAGTTTTTAGAATGATATTACAGAAATGCTCTAAATTTACTTACCTAATCATGGCTACCTGGGTTCACAGTAACTGCATCATTCTACTTGCCGCATCTACTTTCCTCCAAACTGTTGTGTTCAATGAATTGCGATTCCTTTCCTGGCAACCTGTCTCTACTTTCACCTACAAATCTTACTGAATACTTTAATATCCAGTGTCACTATCTGTTTCTGTTATCTTTGTTTTATTCGACTTAATAAATAATCATTTAAAAAATATAAAAGAAACATGACTTTTTTGGTTAGTGTCTGGTTAGTAATTGTATTAAGTTGATTATGTATGCGCTAGCCGAGGAAAGAGACCAATGCAACTCCATTAAAAAGCCTGTTCTGCACTAGTCCCTCCTTTTATACTGATAAGTATCACTGTAGATGAATCCAAGACTCTGCTATGCATATAATAACTTTATCAAATTATGTGAGTGTGGTTCCATGCTACCTTTTTGTAAGGTTCGGTTCATTTGTATAACTCTGACAACTGGTAAGAACAATCTGTGATGGTAAAATCACATCTAAACCCATCACTGGTTGGTCAAATAACCAGGGAGTAGTTTTGTAAACTGCTTGTTAAATACTGCCTAGTTATTGTTTTTTAAATGCCATCTTTTATGCATATGGGACAAAGTCCTTAAAAACGAAATCAATATTGTACTGTCCTTCCAGCTGTACTTTGATGATGAATATATAGTTACATAGTTTATGTAAAAAGAAAAACAGAATTAATGAAAACTGCTAAAACAGAATTGCAGAGAATTAGACAACTTAGACAAATAAATGGTATCTGTCAGAGAATTTGGAAGCTCCATCAATCTTAGATGTTAGTTTCTTGGTTTTACATTTACAGGAGATCATTCTGAAAGATGTTTCCGGTATCGGGGAAATCCATCGTCTTTGACAGCTTTCCAGATCCTTCTGATACCTGGGAGATTATCGAGACCATTGGGAAAGGGACATACGGCAAAGTCTTCAAAGTGGTGAACAAGATTAATGGAAGCAAGGCAGCTGTGAAGGTTCTGGATCCGATCCATGTAAGTTTTTTATTACTCAGTTTTTAAACATCTACCCTTATAAAAGGTGATACATTTGCACTGTAAATGTTCAGGTGTACCAAGTACCTCTCCATACTTGGGTTTTAACCATGGATTTCCAACATTAAACTTTGATAACTTCAAAATGATAGCACTGTATGAAGGTTTTGGGAATTCATTGAGGCCCTCTTTTCTATGACTGAGACAAGAGCAAGGTAACAATTTTCAAGCCCATCCCTTTCTGTCCCTGTACAGCCAGAGTGGCATGAATAAAGCAGCACTGTCAATACACTCTAATTTCAATTTCAATCTGCTGTCGCTGTAACATCGCTTGGCTCACACAGTCAGTCACATGTACTTTTGTGCCAGACAAACTATTTCTATTGAAACTGCAGCTATAAAGACACCTTTTTTTTCTCTCAAGTCTCAAGTATCCAAGTAAATGTGAACATTTTAGATTTCTTCTCTCTTTAGAAATATACATGCCAGCACAAGCTCTTTAATAAAAACATCTTAAATATGAATCTGTTCCTAATCTTAAGGGAGTGTTTAAGGAGACTGCTGCGTTTAATGTATTACATGGCTTGTAAAATCTCAGTGAAGTAAGAACATATTGGTGGCATGACCCTTCTAATGGCCTGTAGTCATGAACTTCAAAAGAGGAAATCCTTCATAGCCCAATGATTGTGTGACCCAAAGGGCTCTTTAAACCCCACCACTCTCTGTGCAGATCAGTTCAAATTATATGTGTTTTAATGTTGTGTACTTGATGCGTAACTATAGTGGTGCTAATGCCACTACGTGGGGGGTCAGGTCTAGTGGTCAGGCGTGTGTCAGGGAGCACGCCACACAAATATGCAATTAAAGCAAGCAAAATGACAAAGTAGTTAAAACATACCTCTTGTAAGGCAAGGCAAGCAAACTGGGAACTTTCTTTGAAGTGAAAATACATGTTTGCTGTAACATCTGTTTTTTATAAACTGCACATTTGAGACCAGTGGAGGTAACACATATCAAAAAGATTTGTGAAATCATTCTGTTAACTGTAAATACTTTAAACAGTAATGCATTATGATTTAGAATATCATAGGATAATAAATAGATAAAATAAATCTTTTGTTTTATGTATTTTATAACTAAGAAGCTGTTAGACTAGCTTGGTTTATTTCTGAGGTTTATAATACAAATGAATATATACAGTACATCTTTATATTGATACTGTGCGTCCTCTTTATATACAGAGGCACAGTATATAACAATTTGTGTTTTGAATGCTAGGATTTTGATGAGGAAATTGAAGCCGAGTACAACATCCTCAGAGCACTTTCTGACCATTCCAATGTGGTCAAATTCTATGGAATGTTCTACAAAAAAGATGCCAAAATCGGGGATCAGCTGTGGCTCGTCCTGGAGGTAAAGTTTAAGATTTTAACCATTTGTACACACACACACACACACACACACACACACACACACACACATACACACACAGGGGAATGGAGAAGAAACAAAGGACCTACTGTACACTAGTACAATTGTGGCATTCCATTAATCTGTTCCTGTAAGATGTATCATATGAGAGAAACAACTGTGCAATATGACTTTTTAACAAATATAAAATACATGGACTGCAAATCAAAATGCCTACCCTCCAACAAGAATTGGGACACATTTGTAGCGTACTGTAGTGTACTGAAAATATCTTTGCATTCATCTCCATTCTCAGAGAGGCACAGCACATCTGTGACCTCTACCTTCAGAGAAGATGAGTTTCAGGGCTGATGGGAGGAGGAGCCTATTACACGAAGTTCATGACCTTTGGTGCAGGGTAGTTCCTCACCCGTGCTTTTTCTCCAAAGGTCACGTTATACAAGGTAACATGTTGGTGTGCTGCATGCCACCTTAGACTGGCAAAACAATTCCATTAACTCCACCTGCTGTGCACTTCTGTTTGTTTGATCAGTCTGGAATGTCATAGGAAACAGATATTTTTTATTTTAAAACATGATATCTGGTACTACAGATCTGGTACAAGTCATGCCTGGAGGGTGAAATTGTCCCCCACCCCATCAGTGGCGCCTTTCGTGTCACTAACCAAGCAGCTGATTCTATTGGATGACCTATTTTCAGCCAGTAAGATACTTAGTCCCAGACGACGCTGCTGAGGTGGAATGGGTTAGGAAGTGTAAGGGTAACAGATTTCCAGAGAGTAAGGCATGTAAACTGAGAACATTCTTTAACACAGTATAGGACCAGCTATCTTTTGATTTTATTTAAAAAAAATACATACTGTATGTAAGCTAATGGCAATGCAAACCAGGAAACAGATAGGATTGATGTCATTATTTTGTTTGTTCCAATCACTTTAAGCAAGCCTTTAGCAACATCACACAAATATTCAGTAGACCTGAAATACCCAATGCTTCCGTTTTATGTGCTGTATATGATAATCCTGGTATTGTAGGTGATATTATTCAAACCTTCTTCTTCTCACATATCTGTCAATAATATCCAGAGGCAGAGTGTCCCACGCTTCAGTAAAAACGTTGCATTCTTGCAAAATAATTGTTTCTGGTAATAAGTAGAGAGTTCACTTATTTGAAACTGTTCATTTTTACAAGTGACTATAGCTGCACACAAACTGTAAAAACACTATCTGAAAACATGTTCACTGTATCACTGTTAGGACCTGTTGACCTGTTCAACTATTTTATCTCAACTATTCAACTCAAACTAATCACCTGCTACATCATAATGATAATGAACTGAGAAAATTAAAAAATAAGACATGCAGCTGTGTATAAAAATAACTCAGAGTACTGTCTCTATACAGCAAAAGCTTCTCATGTCTTCAGTATGGCAGCCCATGGTCAAGGTCACCAACACATTTAACATGTATTGATACTGACCCATCTGACAAGAGCTATTAGTCCCTATAAAGCTGGCACTCCTCCTGAATTGACCAGCTGTTAATCCACACTAGAGTCTTATAGAACATATTGCACTGATTCAAAGGAAATCCACAATCTGTGAATAGGAAAAATGTCTGGCAGAGCAACGTCTGTAATATGCTATTGTGAGGCTTGGTAACTGTAGTCTTTTCAGGGACTTCCATGGATTGTAAATACTGTATTTCCTTTTTTTTTAAGGTACCATTTGTCTTTTTGTTTCACAAATCCCTTTGTACAAGACTGGTCTAAGATATAAATGCAGATGGGAATTATAAAATGGGTGATTATAGTTATTATGGAGAGAAGCCATTAGTATTGTAACAGCAGTATCTAATTTACCATCAGACTGGACATGTGTAGAAAGTAATGTACATAATTACAGTTTACTCCTCATTTTAGGTCAGTGCAGTTATGTGCCTCTAGGTTAAAGAGCTCAGAGTTGGAATTTGATGTTCCCACAGCAGGTACAAATTAGCGATCTAAAGCATTCAAGTTGACCCTGCAATTGAAATGACTCACTGCCACACTGTTGTAATTCCAGTAGAAATCAGTAACAGAGAGCACAATCTCCATGGTTACTGTTCTGCAGTATACAGTTTCTGTAATTTTCAGTGTTTTTGTATGAGTGCCAGAACCTGAAACCTATTTTACCTGACCTCCAAATAAATGAAAAAAAAACATTCTGCCAACTTGCTCTTCCATATTTCTGCTCGCTTCAGCAGTCCCTTTCTATTCTGAGGATTTCTCTCAGTCCTGTATGTGGAGAAGCAATACAGTACCACAGGGCTATGATTCCTTTTTGCATTTACATCAGCATTATTACAGATTAGGAATGTCATTGCAGACTTGTTAGAATGAGTGAATTTCAGTAATTCATTCTTTTTTTTACAGTCTTGTTGCCATTTTTTGATGTTTGCAATCATTCCGAGTGTTTCCCAGTGAAATAGTGAACAGATTCACTTTATATACTTGTTATATAATATATATATAATATATAATATATATATATATATATATATATATATATATATATATATATATATATATAACATTTTATTTACATTTTTAGAAACTCTAAAACAGGTTGTGTGAAGTTTGAGAAGTTACCCTGCCAAAACTTAAAAGAACATATACAGTATGCATTATAAATAGAGTTTCTGATTTTTGTTTTTTATTAATTTCATTTTTCTGTTCTTATTTTGAGGTATTTTAAGTGTTTTTTCAAGCTTTCACTTTTTATATACTGTATGAAATTATTGTTTTTGGTTACTTCTGAAAATTCTTCCACTTTTTTTATAGTGACTTGACAGTACTTGCATACTTGTACTTTTGTAGGTTATTATTTTTATTATTTTTCCTGGGGGAAAGGGGTCAAATCAATGTGAACTAAGTAATCATTTCCAGAATTTTTCACTGTTTATTGGATATACATCAATTTCATTTTTTTGTGTCGGGGTGTTTTGTCAGTTAAAACTGAAAATCAGAAGCCCTAATTATAAAGTAGTCACATAGATGGGAAACTTGGTGCAATTAACCATGCAGTGATGAAGGGGAGCTTCTTGGTTACACAAAGACTATCTGAACTAAACACAACTATTCATACTGCAAAATGGAAAAGCTAGCTAAAATACAAACTACTTAAAGTGCTTTAGATTCATATATATATTCATTCATATATATGAAGTCACTCTCTGTCCTGCTTAGTCTTCCAATTAATGTCACCATCCTTTAATAATCATTCTTTCATACAACCCCCCCCCCCGACCAGTCATAATGATTCATTTTCTTCAAAGTTTTGTCATACGCACCAGTAGTAGTAAAAAAAATTCTATTGTTAATTTCTTTTCTTTCTGTTTAAAATCTGCGAGGGCCAAATAGGTATTATACTCAGCTTCAAAACAGTAGCAGTGATGACAGATCGAGTGACTAACTCCTGACCTGCTTAATACTTGTTGATCACTGGCACTTCTGCAACTCGGAAGTCAACAGAGTTCTACAGTACAGAACGGAGGAACAGTCTTGTGTGCATTGCAGCCTGACTCATTTAAAGCCTACAGAAAAAATGGATACACTAATTGCTTTGCCATTTCCTACTCTATGTACGGTAGGTCTCAAATACATGGTTGCAGAAAAAGTAAAGATACCTGAAAAACTTTGCAAAAAATGCTCTTGGAAATAATTCTCTGCCGGGGACCATTTTTTAAATATTTTTTTGTTTTTGTTATTTTTTTACAGTCTAAGAGCTCAGGCTATTCTTACTTTTAATGCATTTGCAGTTAATGCTTTTATTAATCACACAATTAACCTAAAAATGGTGCATAATGGATATGCTGCTGGAAAAATGACAGTTAGAAACTAATTTAGATTGCGCGTCTACATCTTTATTTTGCTTTGCGTCATTGCAAGTTAAATTAATCAATTTATTTAAACAAAGCACCATGTAATTCCCTTTGTTTTCTATCTCATGTTGAACCACGAGTTCCAGAAAAGAAGGCTTGAGGTCTGTAAAGAAAAATGATGTTAGAGGCACAGAGGCACAATAACAGCAGCAGCATCTTACTCCCAGTGTCCATTCATATTCATATTTCCTTTAATGGTACTTTTGAATGAAATCCATGCAAGCTGTAAAATGTTAGAACATTAGGTTTAAATGGGTCTCAGCTACTGTTAAAATGAGCTTCCTCTGTTTCTATGCAGTTTTTTTTTGTTCTTTGTACAAAATAAGGCATTCACCTGAACAATTCCTATCTGCCTTTAAAAAAGACTTCTAGCTGAGGCTGCACAATCGTTGTTGTATTCACTACCTAACCTGGGAACCATGTCACATTACAATATGCACTCATGCAGGGTGGTTCAAACCATATACAGTATATACAACAAAACTTCTGTTCTGAAGTCAGACTCTACACTGCCCTTTTGATCTTGCAGACTTAATCCTTTCATGGAACTAGACCCCTTTTCTTGAAGCAACAGTCAACTCCATGAGAATGAGAATGTAACTGAGGAGGAGTTAATTTAGCATTTTAGCCAACTTGTCTTTGACAGTAACTGAAAAATAAAGAAATATGTTCACTTCCCTGGATTTGTTATATAGTTATCTTCCCTGCTATTTGATTAATATAGTTCTGTTTCCTGGCACTTTATGTATATAGTTCCCTGGTATTTTATGTATATACTTCACTTTCTGGCCTTTTATGCACACTGTAAATAGTTCCCTGGCATTTAAAGCATATAGTTCCATGGAATTGTATGTAGTTAGTTCCCTGGCCCATCAATTGTATATAGTTCCCATCCCACAATTTAAAGATACACATGTCTCCTCTTATTGTCCCTGTTTGAAAATGTTGGCCACCATAGTCGTTCACTTTTCATTACCTAAAACAGCACCAGCAGGTATCAGACACAATCTCATTGCATAAAGCGCTTGGAGAAGCTGTCAGTGTTAGATGGGATGGAATGGAATGACTCCTAGCTGTGAGATTTAGACACAGTGACAGTATTCCAAAAGTGCTATATAACATGTTTCTTGTTAAGTAAACAAACCAACATTGTTTTACTAGAACAATTTCTCCTTCGTCCTGAATTTGTAAACTGTGCTTACATAACAAAATCCATAACCATTTAAGTGAACAATTCCAATTTGTTCTTCCATCATTTCTAGATACAGTGAAGGTCTGCATTAACTGAATTGTATCAAGCTGCACAAAATGTAAAATGTATTTTCTATTTTCTCATTCTGAGATTAACAAAATGTCTGCAGAAAACACATACTCAGCAATGCGTTACTGAGAGTATTAGATTGTAAGGGTGTATAGTGGTGTATGTCGGTCCGTACATTAGTCCATCTGTGTGTCACCCATTTCTGAACACTGCTTATGAAACTGTGATGAAACTTGGTACTCGCATTATTTATTCTAAGTTATTGGGAGTGTAAGCTTGTGGGGATATACTGTATGAAGGTGGCTCTGTCTGATTCACATTTATATTTTTACATGTATCTTGAGAGGTTACTCCACATTCTCTAAATCAATCATTATATTATATATTATCACAAGACTAACGCCTCACTTGCTTACCTTCGGATGTTTAGGTCTTGAATACCATTTATCCAATTTTCATTAAACTGTTCATTGCCATTTCTTATTCTATGCTACCTCTACTGTGCATACTGTAGCCATGCTCATTCATTAACCTTTGTGTCACACTGATAGTTATAAAATTGAGGCCGAGGCGGATGTATGCTACTGATATTCTTGGTAGTTTTGCAACACACTTAATGGATTTATTTTGAAAACACACCACAGCTCTTCAAAACAAAAAGGATATTGCTGCTCTAGAAAGAGTGCAAAGAAGAGCAAGCAGCATTATCCTGGGTTTAAAAGGCATGTCATATGCAGACAGGCTAAACAAAAGAATTTATTGAACAAAGATGACTATGCGGCGATCTGATTCAAGCATTCAAAATTCTTTAAGGTACTGACAATGTCGACCCAGGGAACTTTTTTGAACTGCAAAAAGAAACATGGACCAGGGGTCACAAATGGAGATTAGATAAAGGGGCATTCAGAACAGAAAATAGGAAACACTTTTTTTTTACACAGAGAATTGTGAGGGTCTGGAACCAACTCACCAGTAATGTTGTTGAACCTGACACCCTGGGAGTCTTCAAGAAGCTGATTGATGAGATTATGTGGTCAATAAGCTGCTAATGACCAAACGAGCAAGATGGGCCGAAGGGCCACTTGTTTGTAAACTTTCTTGTGTTTTTAAATGTGGAGCAGGTTTAATATTAGAGCCGTGGATGAAAACATATGGAAAGGAAACACAAGTGGCTGTCTTAAATAGGAGTAGGTTTTAGAAGCTGTTGCCTTTTGGCTGAAAGGCAAGTCTACTGAGCTACTATTAACCTTGAGTCAATACAACTCAATTGAAAGCAGGTCACAACATTACATATTATATTCTCACACAGCTAAGGCAAGGTCTCTCCTTTCTATTGTAGCCCCAAACCTCAATGTGTCCTCAGGCTGAGAATACACACTTGATCCACACATGTCTAGGACGTTCTTGATTATTCAATTCATTCATATAATCAGAACCTTTTCTATTAGTTCAGCTCTGATTACTGTATTGATTTACTACCTCTTTTAAATGATACCCTTTCTTACAGGTTACACATTGTGTTTGGCTGCATCATTAATTGACAAGGGTCTCCAAGGTCTGTCTGTTTGAAAGAACCTTTCTAAATGTCTGAAGAAAATGGACACCGAGTTGTTACTGGAGTGTAAATGATAACAGTTATTCACAATAGCTCAGGCCTCTGGCACACAGGTCTGATGCATGTAATACAAAATACAATTAAGCCGCCACAGTCATGGGACTAGAAAGGGCATTACCCACAAAGTTTCCCAATATACAGGAGTCTTTGCAACTTCCCATAATCCATACAAAAAACAAAAAATTAAAAAAAAAAACACATTTTTGGATGTACTATAATGGATGTGTCTGAGAAACAGCATAGGGACCAATTCCTTTTTCTTTCTCTAATTAAACATTTTAAATTTGCGTTTAAGGGACTACATTTTTTAGGATGGATCTAGGGGCAGATATTATCTGTCTCAATGTTTTTCATTTATTTGCTTTAAAGGGAATTCAAATCCCAGAAGCTTCACGCTTTGCCTCACATTTGAGTAAGCGTTGCTTTTCCTATGACTGATGTGTTTTCAATGTCGGCTCTCAATGTCGACCGAAAGTGATAGCATTGAATAATAGGCAAGCAGCAAAAAATGACTATGAAAAAATTCACGTTTACCATAATGTGTCAGTTTTTCATATAGGAAGAGGTAAGACCTATGAAATGCTGCCAATACATTTTTAGGTAATATTTACTGGGATTATTGTGTATCACCATGTTTTTTGTGTGACCAGCCCAATGGGGTTCACAAACATCTGTCCCTCTTATTTTGAATTTTGTTTGTGCTTTTATAAACGTGACAATCTTACATTTTGGGTTTTCCTCGCTATTATTTCAGGTACTAAAATGGTTACTGCGGTCTGTGGGGTTGCTGCAATCCTGCCTCTGTGTGGCAGGGTATAGTGCCCAGGGGAAATCATGCATTCAGGTGTGAGAGGTGAGCGTGGAAGGCAAGCTTACTTGACCATCCATGATGGATTCATGTGCGATAAAACTCCTTCACAACCCCCACAACCCCACCGCCCATGGGCCACAAAAGATCCTTTCATTATTCCAACCTTGGAATGGGCATTCTTTCTGTAAGCGTTGCACGACTGATTTTAACAAGAAACATGAGGGTGAGAATGACGTGGTATATTTGTTACAAAGGAACATGGAATGAATATTATCCGTTCAATTCATGTGAATGAACAGGGCTGAATTAAAAAGGAATTACTTCAGAACTCAGAGGAAGTGCATAGGATATTCAGATGTTATTCCTGTGGTATCCAGTCAGAATTTATTATGAATTTGTGATCATTATTTTAAAGTGTTACCAGGATTTAAATGTTTGTCTACAAGTTCATTACATTTAAAGACAAACCCATTTGTTTATATAAAATTGCAACAGAGTCATCTGGCATGGTTAGAAAGGGTGTGATGTTGAAATTCTATAAAATTGACACTTTAACCCTGAGCTTGTTAGAGGTTTGTTACACAGTAGATTTCAGACACTGTCATTTTGTGTTTTCATGTTTTGTTTGTAATCCTGGAGCGTATGCCTCCAATCAAAGTCAAGGACATTGCTCTGTCCTTTCAAGGCAGACGCACACAGCACAGATTAGGAGGTTATTATTGTTGCCTTGGAAACACTAAGAACACTAAGTGCAGTTTAATGCTTCTGGATGCATTACACATTTTACATTTTACAGGAGTTATTTTAATCATGTGCCAAATAGAGGTTACACTCCTGCTATACCACTTCCTACAATATTCAGATGAATGTGTGCACTAACCTTTAAAATGGTGAGGCTCACAGTGAGGTGCCTTGACGTTAAGAAACACAATGCCCTTACACGTGGTAAATACAGTGCCTGTAATACTGCTGTATTTTGTCTGCAGTCTCAGATATTTTTTTATTTTTTATTCAATCTATATTTAAAGTTCTTATATAATTTATGATCCATTTAAGAGGTGCCAAGCATGCCCAATGTCTTATATTGTTTTGACTAAAATGTACACCTGCATTTTGTTAACTATTTGAGCTGACCTGCCTTGTCAGCTGAAAACTCACAATAGTAAAAGAAGAAGACAAACAGGAAAAAACAAGTTTAACATTCCTATTTCTTCCAGCCTTTCCACAGTCTTCACAGTGACGCAAGCTAAAGAATAGTAGAGAGAAAGAAAGAGAGATACGGTAACAGTAATCTTTTGTCATTACCTGCTTTTCAGAGCTCCCCTAGTTCCAGTTCTGTCATTGCTGGGGTGATTAATGAAGCATGGCCCTGTGGGTTAAACAGTCTACAGTACCTCACATAGACTTTAAAAGCAAACACTAGATAATTGATTTAAATCTAGACACAATAAAAAAAGGCTGGTGGAATATATTCTTGTCGGCATATAAACATTTGTGGGCAACTATACATCGTTAGAACTGTTTTTGAGGAAATGGAAAGATATCCAAGGCATGTAGCGCAAGGAAATTCAGCTATATATATATATATATATATATATATATATATATATATATATATATATATATATATATATATATATATATATAATATATATATATATATAATATCAATGTGTGGGTTTAGAGCAATGTGATGAACTTGATACAACAACGTAAAAGAGAGACAGCAGGCTGTGGGAGCCCAACCCAATACACAGGCACACACACTTGGTCATGGCACACAGGGAGAACAAATGTACTTCAACTATTTACAATTCAGAAACCTGTTTTACAAAAACAAACACCTCTTTTAAACTGTACAGCCGAGCCACGCCGGGGCTGTACCAAGCCCTCAAGGTGTGGTTAAGGGGAGCCTGGGTTGTTTTTCCACTGCAGAGCCGAGCTGTGCTACTGACGTAACACATAACGAAAGGCAGTTGTTATTAATTATTGTTATCAATTAACTCAGTTTGCCAAAAGATGCGCAAACAAATGGTTTAAAAATAAAAATTAATAGACCAACGGTACTGCTGTTTCTTGTATCACTATATTTTGTAAATATATTTAGGAATTTCTTTATGATCCACACATTTTACTGATTACGTTGACTTAGAGTTCAATTAGTTCTGTTGAAGGGGGAAAATATGATTTGCCAAAGATATCCCATTTTAAAGATATTTGTCTTTTGTTTCTAGAGTTGTTTGGGTGCTTAAACGAGAGCCGTAGTTGTATGTATGATACAGCTATATTTTGTTTTACTATATTTTTGTAAATAAGTTTATAATTTTTATTTTATTTTCCACATTTTTTTTTCTTTATATTAATATAATAAAAGACAAGGATGATAAATTTGGTAGAATTTTGTGTTTTTGAGTGTGTGAGTTAAGTGTACCGTACGTACGGTTTATGCCCATTTGCTTCAAATCATCAGAAATTCTGGCATAAACTCTCATTTCTGACACACTTCTATCTGCCCACAGAGAAACTAGAGCCTGCACTTCCTCAGCGTCTCACAGTGCCTTGCAGCAACTATTTTCATGAGTTCTTCGGCAGTCAGGCCAGCAAAGGCGCAAGATGGCGCCACAGTAAGCGTACCATCCGACTCGCTACTATATTTACTGTACCTCACTTTAGTACAGTATCCCATATCTTACAGCCTTCCAGCAACGATTTAGCATCATGTCAAACTTTCATTCTTGTTACGAGTTCCACACAAGAAAAAATGCAGCCTCTTCTCCATTTTTACGACACATGGAATTCATTATTTACACACTCATATTTTTTTGTTTTTTTTTACAAATGTAATATGTGGTTTGCATATTGATGCACGGTACATTCAGGTTATGGTAGCAAATACATTATTTGTAAACTTGGTTGCTTTTCTGCAAAGGAGAATCCACCCCTAACCAATCCGTCATCAGCAAGCGCATGAAAGCTCTGCGTGTTATTCTCTCATGTCGCTTTTTTTGGTTTCGGCTTCTCAGTCAAGCGCTGGGTGGCCGAAACGGGAGTTGACCTCTTAGAGCCTGGAGGAAGGGCTGCTCTCAGCCACGGATTCCCTGAGGTTTTCCCCTAAAAAATATATATAAAAAATATGTGAGTAGGGGTATTTTCCTTACCTGGGTGTTGAGCGGTGTTTTTCCAGCCAGCCTCACGTAGGTAGCCGTCAGGCACCCATGGACGAGGCCACCGGCCAAATTTATCTTTCACTCAAGCCTGACTGCCCACCACAGTCATCAAGCCCTGAGCGCCCTTAACAGTTCATAAATAATCTACAATTGCAATCATCATCATTCAATCATTTCCATTCATTCATAGTGGTTTATTTCACAAGTTTGCCAGTGAGATCTTTGATCATTTCAGCTCTTGCTGTCAGATTGAAAGGGTATTTTAAATATATACGTATCTTTTTTAACAGATCATTTAATAATCGTAGCTTTAATGTGTTATAATTTCTTGTAAAGATGTTCATATTTCTTATATTTATAGATAGAGTCAAAGAAAGAAAATAAAGTGGTGTAGGTATACCTCACAATGATTCATTTAATGATACCTAGACACAAAATTACCCACAAAGGATGTCAAAGGAGGAAATAGGATCCCATTGAGATCTTGTTTGTCTGCACAGTTGTAGAGGTATTTGGAGATCAACTTATTTTTCCAAGGTCGCCCAGTGAGTCGACTGTTGAGCTTTGATGTGAATCCAGCATCTGATGGCTCTTTGTCATTTCAGGCAGGACAATCTTGTGTTAAATAACCACCTCTATTAAAATAAAAATCTTACAGATTTTCAAAAAACATTGAAACCAAAACAATGGTTGAAGAAAAATTAAGTTGAATAAAAATAGTTGGAGCACAGCCTCATCCTTCGGAGCATCCTGGTGCCGCCTGCTTACAAACACAGACGAACAAAAAATATTAGGAAGAGGAGCATTGTACACTACCCCACCCCACCCCCCGCGGACAAGGCTGGGAGTGAGTGCTGTTGTTTGGGGATGAAATGGTAATTCAAAAACTCTAGTAGAACTGAGTTTGTGACATAGGTTTAAATACCTTATAGATTGATGGAAACATGTTTGTAATTTGCTTGTAGATTTGACCAATGAATGAATGTGATGTGCTAGTAGCTTGTATGAATGATACTATAGATTTCCTGCCTGAAAACCTTGCAAGCTTTACATTACACACACTTGGCATTCCAAAATGGAAGAATGCTTTTATTCAGAACGTTGATATAATTAGGTTAACAAAGAGATGCTAATGGTCCCATCAGATAGAACCATTTTGCATACCATTATCGATTTTATGTCTGAGGCGTTTTCCAAGTAAGTTGGCTGTGTTTTGTGTTTTAGCACAGTTATGTAAATGGGCATCTGAATTCTGACATTTTTTTGTGTTTTTGTTGGGTGCAGATTAGCTTCATAGCTGGAAGGAGATTGGATTGTTTCCTTTGGGTGGTTTTCAGTACAAGAGATTTAGTAACAATGTCCTTAATTAGGTGTTTTTGAAAATCGGGGGACGAAACATGAAATTGCAGGGCAGCACTGTATCCGTGCAACTCCAATTACCCCAGCTGTTTGATTAGCAAAGAGAGATGAAGCTTTGCATACCTGGGTCACAAGTTTACATGTAACTCTAGTTACCTCAGTGGCTTAATTAGCAAAGAGAGATGAATCTTTGCATACCTGGCTCACAAGCTTTCATGTAACTCTAGTTACCTCAGTGGCTTAATTAGCAAAGAGAGATGAAGCTTTGCATACCTGGGTCACAAGCTTGCATGTAACTCTAGTTACCTCAGTGGCTTAATTAGAAAAGAGAGATGAATCTTTGCATACCTGGGTCACACGTTTAGCTCCAGAACAGTTTGCTATTGTCAGTAGGCCTGTTTTTTTGTGATGTCATTCATGCAGAGCCCAACGTTTATAGAAAAGGAAGGGTTTGCGAGTATCAGGTGGAGCTTTAGCACTATTTCAGATCACCTGCTAGCTTGCAAAATGTCTTCTCACTCACACGTTCACATTCCAGTAACTGACATACATTCAACCGCGTAGCAAAGAACAGTTTAAAAGACAGGTGTACCATTTTAGACATGTAGAAATTAAACCAAAACCTCTTGCATATTTACTGTATATTAAATATTATAGCACTATATAACTTTTTTTTTTTGATGCGGTAAGCTTTATTGGAATCAGTTGTTTTCTCTCTTAGTCTGACTTATGGTCAGAAATGAAAGGGTGACAAGAATGAGCTGTATTGTTAAGGTGATGAAAGTCTGAATTTATTTTGCATAAACAATGGTGTTGAATGTGGCTCACTCTGACATACGGTAGTGTGGCAAAGTGCCTGACCCTGTGTGTATTTTTTGTTATATGTTGTGTGTTAATGTTGGTGTATAGTCATTGGTACACAAGATATAAACGGATCTGTGTAACACAAGTGTTTAAACTGTATATTTGTATTTAGGCACGAGGATTGCACAGCACTTCACGTGCAAGTAAAACGTAATAATATGTGAGCACGGGGAATTTCACTTTATTAATTCACGTGCAGTTGTACTGAGACTCCAATTGAATGATTGATTCGCAATCAAGTCTCGGTACAGCTGCATAAAAGCTACATGTTTTCACCCACATGGGGTTGTGTGTTCGGTGAGTGGAGAACGGGATTGGAGAAGGTAATTGTGATAAGTAATAAGTAAAATAGAAGCTTACCGTGTTTTGTTTAGTGTTAGTTTTTTTTTTTGTTTGTCTGTTTATTTTGGCTACCAGTGCCATGTCCTGTGTTTTTGTTTGTTACAAACCTTTTATTTACCGTCTGTTCATTCATTAAATGCTGAGCAAGACCATTCGCTCAGCTCCACAAACTCCACCTCTCTCTCTGTTTATTTCCGGTTTCCTGTTTCTGGTCTGACGTCCCCCACTCCAGCCATCTTTGTGACAGGTACATATACATTGCTGTACAAAAGTCTTATAGACATGTTGCATTTTTCTACTCTGACACATTATGAACATCAACAATTTACTCAAAGCCCCCACTAGTGTTTTCTACTATTATAACAACCTTGACTTGCATAAGAAGGAAAAACATTGAGTGAAATAGGTCGCATCACTCGATTTTCAAGGTGTGGTAGCCGAAGCAAAATCAACAAGTACAGAGAAACATCACCTGTAATTGACAAACCCAGGACTGGAAGACCCAAAAGGTGTCTAACAAGGATGAGCAACACTTGAAGCTAATATCCCTAAGGAATAGAAAGAAGACAAGTGTTGAATTGACAACAGAACTGGCAGAAGACACAGGTGTTGCTGTCCATCAAATCAACAGTACGAAGGTCACTCTTGAAATCAGGACTTAAAGGATGTGTTGCAGTAAGAATACCTCTGTTAAGAAAGGGGAACACTAAAAGGCTAAAATATGCACAAGAACACCAAAATTGAACTATGGAACAATGGTCAGAGGTGCTTTGGACTATTGATGGATGAACAACACCTGTGCCTGAAGGGATGTGAGCTATTTCACTCAATGTTTTTCCTTCTTTACGTAAGTCAAGGTTGTTATAATAGTAGAAAACACTAGTGGAGGCTTTGAGTAAATTTCTTATGCTCATAATGCATCAGAGCAGAAAAATACAACATGTCTAAGACTTTTGCACAGCAAGTAACCAGTTTTAAATATAGAATAATCCAGCAGCATTAGAGGGGACCATATTAAATATCATAGACTCAATGTCTCCAAAAAACTTTGAAGTTATTTAGTAACCTCAAAGCTTAATAAATCTTCTTATATAAATTTGTAATTTTCCAAAGGCACATTACTATTATTATGAATTTTTACAATGACTGCTTTTGAAAGATAAGGTTTCAAGGCATGAATATTATAATCCAGAAATCTGTTTCTGAATTAGCATTAGAGAATATTCATCTGCTATTTAAGATTTTCTCTGACACCATCATGGTATGTTTGTGCATGTTTATTTAAGTATATGGCACCAGGAAAGACTCTTCAAGTTGCAACATCTTTTAATGAGCTAAACTGTGGCTGACCTAAATACTGCCACTTTTAGACTCTGTGTTTATCCAACTTATTTTCAAGGTATTTTATCAATCCACTTGTTAGCATGAAATGAGGTTTGCAAAAAATCAGGTTTATCAATTTCAGGGAATATAGTTGTCCGTGTCGCCAACCCCCCCCCCCCCGCGAATATTTGTTCCCACCAGGAACTGATATTTGAGAACATTGATTCTGCATCCGAATATTTGTACCCCCTTATTTTGTATGTAACAAAGTAATCTTTCTTTGCATATATTTTTTTTTGCATGCACTTTCAACTAAAACCTTAATTTTAAGAACATTTTCACTAACCCTCCCCCTAACCATAACCCTAACCCTAACCTTGTACCATCCAGTCCCCTCTGACTGGACCAGTCTCATCTACAATAATACATGATAACAGCCTGCAAACATTGCTCACATTTACTAGCATTATACATGTATAATTTACATCAAAATAGGATAAATAACAAACACTAATGTATGGAGGAACAAATGTTTGCTAGTAAGAACAAATATTCGTTCCCCTGGGGAACGAGTTAGTTTACATCGGTATTAGATGCTTTAGATCATTAAAATAGACTGTCTTGTTTCCAAGAGCATCCTTGAGATAGAAAAAGGTTGTAGAAATCCCTTCACAGGCCATGGATTGAAACGTATGAAATTGTGCTCAGCTATGGCATTTGCTGTGTCATTCGTTATTACTGTGCATGTCTTCAAAATTGCTGATCACATTGTTTTCATTGTTTTCTTCCAGCTTTGCGATGGAGGCTCAGTAACAGATCTTGTAAAAGGTTTGCTGAAGCGGGGCGACAGAATGGATGAAGCAATAATTGCCTACATTATACATGAAGCTCTTATGGTAAGAGCAGATAACCGGTCTGGGTTTTGTGCATTATATTTTGCAGGAACAGGTATATTCCACCTATCTTTTTCTGATGAATGATTCATCAGTTTCATTGTTAACCCTGGAAGTGCCAAATACATTTAAGACTATCCAGTAAATTTCAAAAATGGTACCAACACGTGAGACTACTATTCCATGAAGTGGAATTCTCTCAGGAAAAGATACAGTAGTACTCTAGTGTGATTTGCCTGGAACTTCATTTAAGCTGTTTAACCAATTCCAGACTAGGATTAGACAATCGGAAATGTGACATTTTTAAATAAATAAATAAATAGGGAATTATTAAAAAAACAAAACAAAACAAAAACTAACATCATACTAAATAAATACTGAGCCGAAGGCCGAGTCTGCTAACAGAAGTCAAGGTCGACTACCACATGGTAGCGCTTTCATCGAGAGGCCACTATCACTGTTACACAATGCATGTTCTCATTATTTTCATTAAAAAAAACACCTTAAAACCTAGATTTATCTTGACCTTGTAATGATTCTTTGGGTACCATTCCACTGAGAAAAGTTTTAGGAAAATAGTCCCGGAAATGTTCATAAAGGAACACATTGCTTATCAGAACTGCTTCTAGTTTTAGTTTCTGGACAGTGCTAGAAAAATAATGTTTGCCTCACAAGCAAAATATCTCAGGCCTGACAGTCCCCAAGGACATTCGAACGTGAATGGAACAATGGATTTGATATATTTGTCCAACAGTAACCCTGACCATCTTAAAAACCACTGCAAGAGAAAAAGGCTGTCACTGTCGAAGCTCCTCAGAAGATATATTTGTTTTCTTCTTTTAGGTCATCTAATTTTAGTTTATCATCATGGCTTGCTGACTTCAAAAGTGATTTGTGAAAATTGAGTTTGTTGCTTTTATGAAAAGATGCGTACAGTACATATTATTGTATGACTGCAGATTGCAGGCTAGTTTAAAATGCTTAAACAGGAAGGCTTGTGGATGTGAGAAACTGAGAGTAACATATTGTCTTTAAGATGTTGGGCAAGACAAATATAAAATATACTGAATATTAAGAGATAACCCTTTTCAAGGCCTAGTTTCAAAAACACATTAGCTTCAGCTGCTGGTTCTCTTTCTGTTTCAACAGATCCCATTGAATCTAGTAATAAAAGAGGACAGGTGTTACAAGACGAAATGAGTTAGAAATCAGAACAAATTCATTTTACATGCTGCTGCTTTTTCTTTTTCTTTTTTTTTTTTTTTAATTCCTCAAAACACAGTTTTGGTAGCCTAAACAACTTGGGGCATGGAATGACATTTCAGTTCAAATATTTGACAGGTTTTCTTTTTATCCTTCAGGGGCTTCAGCATTTACACAGCAACAAGACTATCCATCGTGACGTCAAGGGCAACAACATCCTATTAACTACCAAGGGAGGAATTAAACTGGTGGATTTCGGTATGTGCTTATTAGCATGCGGCTGATAGGTCAAAGCCATTACTGTCGAGCGCTTTTCAGAGTTAATTGCATACAGTTTGAAAGTGCTGAATATATTAATGACAGGGGCAACAGATTATAAACAAAAGCATTACTTCAGCAGACTGTCGTACTAGGAAAGTGCCATTTCAGTTCTGTTTCACATGGAAAGCAGGGTGCATTAGGAGTGCAAATGCTTTTAACAACTTCTAGAAAATCTATACGGCAAACCTGTTTGCAATTTTCTTTTTAACACAGTCACAATTGCTAAGGTTTTTTTTTTTTTTTTTTTCTCATCCACATGTCTTGGTTGAGGTTGATTAACCCTGTTATGTTACTGTCAAGAAATGCTTGTCAGAATCAAGCATTTTCTTGTCTCTTTTGCCAGGAGTAATTTTCTAAATGTAAACAGTGACATATTTAAATATTGCTACCTATTAACTGATAGTGTCACTGGTGATTTATTGAATCGCTTATTTGTGTCACTAAATGCAATAAGAAACACAGTGGAATTAGATGCACAATATAGCAATTTTATGAGTTTAAGAAGTGTATTTAAACCATTCACCCAACCTAAAACTTTGAAAACATGATTTTGAATAAACTGGATGTCTTTTGTTACTTAACTGGTATGAGGAGGGTAAACCATCTGGTGCTGTTTAGATAATTAAAATATACACCCAAACAAGGGTTTGAAATGCACTAAAAAATGTATTTCCCCATCTGTCTCTAAGCAACCATAGATAGAAAAAACTGGTGTTGATTCCAAATCTGCTAATATTTGGAGCTAAATGCTGTAAGCTCATACAAGTTTTAACTGATAGCTAAATACTGTAAAAAAAAAAAAAGGTTCTTTCACATACACAGGTAGAGTTAAATATACTGAACATTCCATGTTCCTTTGTAACAAATGTGGTGAAAACTTGTAGAAGGCACGCATTTGTGCATGAATCAACATTTCTCACAATTAGAGGGTATGAATGCTTGCCTTATACATGTGCTCAACATCCTTTGTTACAAAGAAACAGGGAATGATTACAGGTAATTAAACCCACATGAATTAACAGGGCTGAATTCAAAATGAATTACTTCAGAACTTTAGATATTCAGGTGCTGTTCCTGTGGTATTTTTTATGAATTTGCTGCCATTATTTTAAAGTGTTACCTTATGCTGTTAATCTTTTTGAATTAAGATAATATGTTTGCTTTTTTTAAATTGTGGAGAAATGTTGGACCACAGGGTAAAAAACATTTACTCCTCCAATAATTTGAGTTAGAAATCTTGACCTTCAAAAATAAGCCTAGATGACCTCTGAAAACAATAGATAAACAACTATCTGGGTCACACAAAGAGTTACAGGTTTGAAACAATATACTGAAAAATAGGTGACATGAGTAGCAGAAGCAAATGGGATTAGTGGCACAACATTTCTAAAATTAAGCATGGTGATATATTTAGACTGTCTCAGGGTCATTAGGGCTGATTAAACCCAGCAGCTACAGTATCCCGGCTGTTATTTTTAGCACTAATCATCATGGGCAGCTTTATTTTTAGCTCTGAGACAATGAATATGAAACTCATTTTTACAGTTGTGATGAACTGTTGATCTGGTCGACAAAAATATATATTGATCCTCTATTGTCCATATGTAAAATCCTGAAGATGGAGCTGGGCACAAGCTACAGTAGCCTAATATCATGTAGTATTCAATTTTTTTTGTCAATGACTATCTTTTTTAAAAGGATTTTATTAAATCTTGTACCTTCCTTTAATATTACCTGACAAGCAACAAGCTTTTTCCTTGATCACAATGCTCTTTCACTGATCTGTCAGCAGCTATAGAAAGGACTGCCTAAGAGATAGTGGGCCTCATTTACGAATGGGCACTAAATGTAGCTGTGACATGCATATTAAGCAGTGAGCCTAACAGTGCACCACACACCTAAATTTGCTGCCCCATTTACTAACACCGAACACATTCATTTACTTGCACACTATTTGGCTAATTTACATAACATTGTGTGCATACTACTTGTATCATAACCACCGTGATATAAAGAGCCCCATCAGTCCAGGTGTATCATTTGGTGACCAATTGAGCGAAAATGGGTGCTCAACAAACACAGCCCTCCGCAGGGTACAGGCAGAGGCAACGCAAACTAAAACTGCATGCAGAGGAGTTCTAGTGGAGGAGGTTATTTACATTATAATGCCTTGTTTGGTCCAGTGTTTTGTTTAACCACTCTATTATTTGTACCAATGTAATAAACTATAAAATAAAATCTAAGAAATTATAACATGAATTCACATTTATTCACACTTAATATAACCTGTTATTTACAGGTAATTTTCACTGCTCTATACAAAAACTTGAATGCAAATAATGCCTTCATTATGGCAGATATATTTTAGCCCAGAAAAAAAAAGTTTAAATATTGAACCTATCAGTGGTGGAATATTTAAACCTTTTTCCAAAAGAAGACAGGTGTGTACGTTTCATTTAAGAAATGTTATTGTTAGGAGCTCCACTGATGGTCTATAGATAAGGGATATTTACAATCTAAACATGTGCTCCGTATTTCTCCCATGCATTGTGTGATACTCTGTGATAATCTGAAGCGTGAAGCAAACCGGTTTGTACCTACTGCACAACTGACTGATCAACAGAGATGAGAAAGCCCCCGCAGTGACTCATTACAGGAAAATAAATTCTAGTGGAAAAGGCTTTTTTATTTATTCATGGGTATTCTAACTGAGACGACGAACATTCTGATAATCACAAAGAATTGCCAAAAGGTATGCTGTGTTTGTTTTTAATATGGGACAGTCCAGAAAAATGCCTTGAACAATAATATTCCAAATAGATTTTCCATAATCTTTTTCGATAGCCATTACATTTTAGAGTTAATACATTTTCTAAATAGCCATAGGCAAATCAGGGTCTGCAGTGATTCCATAGGAGGCTGGTTATTGGTCAGCCAATAACATCTTTTCTTGGAACTTGATGATGTCCGTTCTGGTTAGACCATTTCATGACCCACACACCTGTCCTCATTTGCATATGTCTGAGGATGAAGACTTTTGGACAACCTTTGTCCAATATTTGAATATTTGAATATTTGTAATGAGTATGACTGTGCAGTGCTTTATTTGCAACATTCAAATCACTGTGATTCAAATCCCTCCAGGTTTCAGCAGCCTCTTGCCTGATCACCAGGCTAGTGATAGGGGTTGTTGCCATCATGCTGCCCCTTCCATTTTTCCCTCTGGAACAGGCCTCTGCTTCCCCAGTTCCACACTTTGAAGATGTGTCTTTCATCTTGTAGCAGGGACTGAGTGCAGTACTGCAACAGATTCCCCTTAATCACCTTCCTCATCCAGGGACATCTGTCTGCGCTGCTCTACCGGTACTGTTATAGTTAAAGCTCGAGGTCTGGTGGGAGCCTTTGTAATATTTTTCCCACCAACCTTCCAGATATTGGAATGCATTGCCAAGATGTAGTTCAACACTTACATATCCCATTTTTCTAGGACTGGACACCCCACTTCTAACACCAAGATGTAGTGTTTCATATTTAGGGCAAATAAAACAGCCCAAATGCATTTCTAGAGCTCAAAAGTAATGTTTTTTCTATTCCGGATGCAGATGATGATATATAATTAGGGCATTGCTCACTTGCCTTAATGTACACTATTCAGGCTTTCGGCTCTTCACCTTAACAACTACTGACAACAGAGGTCTCATTAATATATCTTTAGGAGGAGATCACATGACTATCAGCAAAAAAATATTTAAACATTATTGGTTAATAATGTACTTATTCCCAGTATGGTTTGTCTTAAAATTACTGTTCTGTTTACCAGAATTAAAACAACTCATTTTTATTAAATATGCCAAATTTGAGGCTTCAACTTCCTGTAACCCATATGAGGCAGGAGGTGAAGTCTCCGCCCCTCTAACAGTTCACATGGTAGAAGCCATCTTGTTTAGATAAAAGTTTCTAGGCCTACACTTCAGATCACTGTTGTAATAGTTGTTCATAGCATAAAATACAGAAATACAGTAAGTTTTATAAGCCCACAGTTCCATAAAGTTAGTATGACTTTTAGTGTACAATTCACAAAATAGGATAGAAAAGATTTAGAAGTTTACTGGCCAGCAAAAGAGAAAAACAAATATTGAACATTTTAATTCAACCACACTAAAGTAACACAGCCATTCCAGTCTTCTATTTTGTAGATTTTTTATAAAATCAGGAACAAGCATTTCAAGAATATAACTGAGGGACCTTGTCACAGTCTGTTTGAGATACTTCAATTCATCATAATAACTATTGACAGGTGCCTAATAACTGCTGACTGTCATCCACAGCTTTCCTTGTTGCCACTGAACCAGTTTGCTCCATTTTCTGTGATATCTTGCTGACAGCACATGGGGAAATATTAATGTTCTGATAATCTTTAGTCTCTTACAGTTTGAAAAAGCCATACTCCTGAAGTTCACTTGGTTTTAGCACACTTCTGTTTACATAAACATGTTTAAATGTTCTTCCCATGGCTAAAAAACATTCTGTAATGAGTCCACTGCCTATTTCACTGTATCTAAACTGTCAGGACCTTTACTGGTCACATATTATAAATAGCCTCATGGTGACAACCTTCCTCAAGCTCAGATGAACGCGTATTTGTAATTCAAAACAGTTTTATGAATTTACATATATGTGGCAGCATCATTTGCAGCCATTTTCGGGTATGAAAATGTTAATGTCAACAATCAGTGATATTGAAACAATAGGCATTTGTGTGTGAAAATGTTAGACCACTTTGTGCTTTAATTAGGCATCGAATTAAAAACAAAATTCTCATGCATTTTACCATTTGTTGCTCTTGTATGGTGATATTTTGTAGCAATTATAAGTCGCCCTGGATAAGGGTGTCTGCTAAGAAATAAATAATTAGTGGTTATGTGTTCCTTTTCTCTTATTATTTTTAATCGATTGCATGTGTGACCTATTAATGTCATCAATTCAATTAGACATTCTCTGATTTGCCTAGTTTGACCAGTTCCCAAGATTTTCAGTTACGGTGGTTTGATTTCATATGCAAATCAAAACAGAAGCAATGGTGTGTTCTGATAAATGTACACACTACTGTATTGAATGGAAGGTACAAGAATGATAGTGCTGATTTTGATGATGAATATCTATTCCAATGCATAGTTTTCATGTAGATCTTAGATCAATCACATTCTTTTTGAATGTTCCTTCCTTTTTTCTTGACATTTAGGTGTCTCTGCCCAACTGACCAGCAGTCACCTTCGCAGGAATACCTCAGTGGGCACTCCTTTTTGGATGGCACCAGAGGTATGTTGAATCCATCCTTTGTGCACTGACCAGTGACCCAAGGTACACTAAGTACTGCTGGCTGTTACGAAAGATGCAAGTGCTGGAGCCTGTATTGGAAAGATAGGAAACATTAACATTCAGTTCAAGATGTGCCTCCTTGCTTCAGCAGGTAAATTTCAAACAGTAGCAGGTGCTCAATCACAGCAGGACAATGAATTAGAAAACCATAAAAGGTGAGAGCACACTTAGTAGTTTCGCAGTGTAACTTTAATTAATCCATGTATGTGAGACAGTTATTATAGTCCATACAGAAGTGCTAACGTTTCAAAGCTACAGAGCAATCTGGAGAAACTAGTATACATGGACCCCATATAAACCCATGACACCCTTTTAAATAAAATGATGCATCTCAGTGGGGTTTTTCAGATTCATTATTACAAGTGAAATTACAACATATTTTTAACAGCGGAGCATGTAGAGTAGTTATAAACAAAAGTCTATTATGGGTTAATGTTAAAATCCCAATTTGTTTGAATCATATGGAAAAAAAAACTTGAAACACGGTTGCTACTTCTACAATACCATGAGGACAGAACAGCTGCAGTGATGCAGAAATATTATACAGTAACATCTAGGAATTCATACATTGATTATATTGGGCCCACTGAGTGTTGAGACTGTAATCAAGATAGCTGTTATGGCTAAGATGTGTTGATACAATAATACATGTCATACTGTTATACTATATAGTTGGAATTGTGTGTATTATGCATTTAGTAAGGGTTCTTCATTTTAAATTTTAATTGAATTATTTACTGAATTAGTTAACTGTAATTCATTAAATACTCATGTATATACTGCTATCAACCAGTAACTGGGACACATGTGCCGAGCATGAACACATACAATAGAATTGCTAGAACAGCCACATGCATGAACCATGTTAATGGATGACAATCTTGCCATGAGTCGAGCCCATCACACCTCTTAAAGTACGGCTTCCAATTGTACATAACAGAGTCTACCACTGTCAATTCAAACCAGTGTGCAAAATCTCAAGAAGGAGGCATACAGACAGTAAGGGTTGTTAATACTACCACACCCCCAATTCTTGACTGCAGTCTTTCTCACAAAAATACAAATGCTTTAGATAAAACAATTTATTTGAAAATTGTCTTTCAGTGCACTTCGGAAGTTTTGAACGAATTCATATTCTGTTTCTCAGGGGGTATTTGTGTTTGAAAATCTCTTTTGTTTCCGATTTCATTTGCACAGTACCTTCTGTTTGTTTCTCTTTTTAAATCCATGACTTCATTCTGTGCTGTTCTTCTGCTCCCTTTCCTCTCCCTCCCACATGGTGACCCCGCTGTTGGAGGCTGCTGTTGCAGAGCCCAGCGCCTCTTCACCATGGCAAGTGAATCCTGCACGATATTTAGGTGAATTATGTAATTCAGTACTTTGTACAAAGTGCTGGACAGCAGCGAGTGCAGGCAAACTCGTTCAGGAACTAGAGGTATGGAAATTTGCTGTACATGCAAATGAAAGAGCCTCTGTAACTCGGTGATCTTCTGTTTTCAAGGTAATTGCATGCGAACAGCAGCTGGATTCTACCTATGATTCAAGGTGTGATGTCTGGTCTCTTGGTATCACTGCCATTGAGCTGGGAGATGGAGATCCACCACTTGCGGATCTGCATCCCATGAGAGCACTCTTTAAAATACCAAGGTAATGTGAATGTGTTTTATTTTAACATATGTTGGGGCTCTCTACTGTTTATGTAATATATTGGCACCACAGGTAACTGTTAACAAAGTCACAAGAAAACAACTGTGTCCTATTTGAGATTATGGTAACTGTCAAATAGATGGATTCAGTTATTTCTCTTCTCACTGAATCTAATCCGGTGGAGACTCAGTTTTGAGTCAGTAAACAACTCAGCTTGACACCTTTCCTAAACTACAGTAAATGAGGGTTCACAATACGTTTTTGTAATTTTAATATTACCGTTAGGTGTCAAACTGTAAATCTAATAAGAGATCTGCTTCCCTAGCTGCATGTCTTAAATAATTATATATATATATATATATATATATATATATATATATATATATATATATATATTAGTCTGTAATCCATATATTTATTTATTTATTTTATATGTTGAATATATATGGTGCACCATATATTTTCATTAGTCTGTAATCCATATAAATAACTAAGGGAAAGAACACAGTTGCTTATATTAACAATCTAGTCCCACATAAGAGACTTACAAATATATGAACACATAAGGGTCATTTGTATTCAATGTCTTCATAACTGCATAGGATTTAATGTTCAGTCTGTCCTTTATATGCCAAATAAAATATACTTTGCTCTGTGCACTTTTGGTATTTCTTTTGTAATGAGCATTACAGGACTGTAAAATATACTTTCAAAAACTGTTTTAATGATCTCATTTTAATTAGCTGGAAACGACATTTTACAGTTTAATAGTTAACAAGTTAATTTGACAAAATATGTATTGTAAGTGGGGCCAAGAAAACAAAAGTATAATTCAGATGATTGATTTGTAAGTGAAGAGGACTTTATGTATGGAACAAGAGAAAACGAATTTCTAAAAACATTTAGAGATTAATGTGCTGTTTTCATTGTGTTTGTTTTTGTTAAATTTATAGTACAGCATCATTGTCTCAGTGGGATGATATTCCCTGCATTCCTAAGTGTATACTGTAAATGCCTTTTAAAGAAATTAAACAAAGTTGTGTTTTTGAAGGCTGACTAAAGTTGCTGTTTCAACCTATGTGTAAGGAATATTCCAGACTTCTTTCTGTTGAGAAAAAAAAGTATACAGTAGATAGTAAGTACTGTAAAAATAGAAAGTAGATTTATCATTTTCCACAATTTTTGTTAAAATAAAAATCCAACTGCTAATGTTAGAAACCTAGCAAGACACAACTAAAGTGCCTGTAAGAACTCTTAAAGTAACCTCAAAGTAAATTTTAAGCTTTCCAGCATCAACCTTTTGTATTACTTTTTAGAAGAGAACAAAATGTCATGGCTGTGTTTGTTATTCCGATATCTGCTATATCAACTTGAAGGCTGAGTCATTTGATTTGGATCACACCCTCTAGCGTTTGCACTCCATCTATTGCTGGCAGGCTTCAGTCAAGAGGATAGATGACACTGTGTATCTCCTAACCTGCAGCAGATTGAGATGGCTGCAAAGACATGCACTTGCTTGTTGTAAACATAAGTGTAGACTTGCACAGTAAAACCTACTTCATCTGTGTAGTTAATTATAAGCTGCCTTCTAAGATGAAAATACCATCAATTATTATCTGGCAAACGATGCAAGAAAGTTTAAAAAATGGAGCTTGGCTCAATTTAAACTGTTCTTTACTTCCATTACACAGTTAGTGTATTCAAGCTTCTTTAACACATGTCTAACATTTCAAAATGTTTTTTTTTTTTTAAAGTTTAAATATGATCTATGTACTTATTCATAAAAGCTTTGTCTGGATGTTTAAATGGGAACACCAGTAAAGCTAGATATACACCGAAAGGACTTTATTTAGCAAAACACAAAAATGAGAATCCACAGTCCACACGAGGGTTGCAAAGGCCTGGGCCAAATCCCTCATTTGGCTGGGCGAACAACTTGTGAACTGGAAAAGGGTTATTACCTTTTAATGTTAGAGGTTCCACTCAGAGTCATTTCAAATACAATATATGTAAAGTTACCCAGTGGAATATTGCAGAACTACAAAGCCCTTATTACCTATGCAAATGTAGCTAGTTTTTTTTTTTTTCTACCACTTCACACTGCTTGTGTTTCACAGGCCGGTATTGCAGAATTCCCTGCCCCCCAAACCAGCTCTAACGCTCTTCTCATTGAAACCAGCTGGAGTTGAACCTCCTGGTTGGGGCTTATTCTATAAATAGCTCATGTTTTGTTTTTCTTGGCCCCTCCTACTTTCAATATGACCACGCCCATTTCAGATTGACTTTGCTCACTTTCAATTTGACCCCACATCCCTAGTCCACACATACACACCTGAGTACTGATGCTCAGCAGTTCAAATAGCAGATGTCTGCTTCCTTGGGAACAGGCTGTGAATAGTTCCAGGAGAACAGCTCAATATCAGGGCAGTGCTCAAACCTGTTAGTTAGACAGTTCACAGTACACAGTATATTGTTGGTATAAAGGCCTGTAGTCTCCACAGTATTCAGACTGGTTGAAACACTATTTTTAATCTATACTATATGGAACACAGTAGACTCACAGCCCACAAGCACAGTGGGAGATTTGCACTAAATGGTTTACAAAACATACTCAGTGTAAATTGCTATTTTAGGTGGTCTATCAAATTTAAACCTGTTTTTTGTGTGTGCACACAAGAACTCGCGCAGTTTGTATGTCTCAATATATACAGCATTTCAAAATGGTATTTTTGAAGAAACTTCACTAATATCAACTATATATATATATATATATTATATATATATATATATAGAGAGAGAGAGAGAGAGAGAGAGAGAGAGAGAGAGAGAGAGAGAGAGAGAGAGAGATAGATAGATAGATAGATAGATAGATATTTTTGCCCATTTGATAATCAGTAAATCAATTGTTTCTAAACATACTGTAAACTATGGCATAAATCTATCATGAGTGTAAGTTGTGTAACCAAGGAAGCTTCTATGTACTTTGGTGAAAGACACATGTGCTATTCAAATAGTCATGCCTTAGTTGGGCTCTTTGACTAATAAATTTAAAAAGAAAAAGTCAGAAACTAGACAAATGAAGGCAGTTTCATCTATTGGTAGAGCATCGAAGAACAAAGAGAAGATGAAAACATTTTTTTCCAGCTATTTGTTGAGTTCAAAACCTTGGGTATGCTACTTGACAACACTGGAACCTCGTGCAACTTCAAATCAGCATGGAACTCTTTCTACCAGTATTTAGAGCTGTGTGTAAATCATCAGACTGATGTACAATAACCTTGAGAAGCAGAGCATGTCTTTTTTTTTAAGAAAGACATTGGCTGTGTTAAGGAACTGAGCCGCTCAGAGCAGCTCACTTAACGGCATGTTCAGTTCCGCTCCCCCTGAGCAGCTCAGAGCACTACAGAGCAGATTTCATCACTGATCCGAATGAGGGGGTAAGGTTCTTGTTCTGAGCCACTCAGTTACTTAAAGCACTCTGTGTTAAAAGCAATGCACCCAGCACTGCAAGTCAGACAAGATGAATGTCACTGTTCTTCAATGGTGAGGCCTTGCTACAGGGTGCAGTTCATTGTGGAGTGGCAAAAACCTATGCTACATGATAAAGGTGGAAGTGCTCCTTGAAGAAACTCATTTAGAGGGAAAATCAAGCTTGTTTATTATGTGCTTTAAGACTGATAACCTGCGGGTTTATATGACAGCAGATTAATAGCTTCTTGAACGTGTCTGCATTTAGGTGACTTGCTTAAGCAACGAAGAGGCTGTCCTTTTCCTTAAACTTTTTTTCTTCCAAGTTAGTGTGGGGATTGGGAAGACACAGGTTAAGGGAATCATTGCTTTTCTAAACAGGCTACTGACTGTCTCCTTAAAGTGAGAGTAATCAATACTATTTTACTGAGCTTTTTTTTTTTTTTTTTTTAAACACATTACGCATTGTGATTTGTTTCAGTTGCTCTTGTTCAAAATCGTTTTCACATTGATCTTCACAGAAACCCACCATCAACCCTTCATCAACCAGAACTGTGGTCTGCAGATTTTAATGACTTCATTTGCAAGTGAGTGGCACTAACTGATTAGGCTTTGTTAAGAACATAAGAACATAAGAAAGTTTACAAATGAGAGGAGGCCATTCGGCCCATCTTGCTCGTTTGGTTGTTAGTAGCTTTTTGATCCCAGAATCTCATCAAGCAGCTTCTTGAAGGATCCCAGAGTGTCAGCTTCAAAAACATTACTGGGAAGTTGATTCCAGACCCTCACAATTCTCTATGTAAAAAAGTGCCTCCTATTTTCTGTTCTGAATGCCCCTTTGTCTAATCTCCATTTGTGACCCCTGGTCCTTGTTTCTTTTTTCAGGTCGAAAAAGTCCCTTGGGTCGACATTGTCAATACCTTTTAGAATTTTGAATGCTTGAATTAGGTCGCCACGTAGTCTTCTTTGTTCAAGACTGAACAGATTCAATTCTTTTAGCCTGTCTGCATATGACATGCCTTTTAAGCCCGGAATAATTCTGGTCGCTCTTCTTTGCACTCTTTCTAGAGCAGCAATATCTTTTTTATAGCGAGGTGACCACAACTGAACACAATATTCAAGATGAGGTCTTACTAGTGCACTATACAGTTTTAACATTACTTCCCTTGATTTAAATTCAACACTTTTCATAATGTGTCCGAGCATCTTGTTAGCCTTTTTTATAGCTTCCCCACATTGTCTAGATGAAGACATTTCTGAGTCGACAAAAACTCATAGGTCTTTTTCATAGATTCCTTCTCCAATTTCAGTATCTCCCGTATGATATTTATGATGTACATTTTTATTTACACTTACACTTTTCTCTATTAAATGTCATTTGTCATGTGTCTGCCCAGTTCTGAATCTTGTCTAGATCATTTTGAATGACCTTTGCTGCTGCAACAGTGTTTGCCACTCCTCCTATTTTTGTGTCGTCTGCAAATTTAACAAGTTTGCTTACTATACCAGAATCTAAATCATTAATGTAGATTAGGAATAGCAGAGGACCTAATACTGATCCCTGTGGTACACCACTGGTTACCATACTCCATTCTGAGGTTTTTCCTCTAATCAGGACTTTCTGTTTTCTACATGTTAACCACTCCTTAATCCATGTACACGTGTTTCCTTGAAACCCAACTGCAAAAAAATCAAGCAAGTTAGTTGTCCCAGGACCCTGTTACCATATAGGTAATTTTCCATTTTGGATCTTATTATAGTTTCCATAAGTTTGCATGTAATAGAAGTCAGGCTTACTGGTCTGTAGTTACCTGGTTCAGTTTTGTTTCCCTTTTGTGGATCGGTATTAAGTTTGTAATTTTCCAGCCTGTCGGTACCACCCCTGTGTCAAGAGACACAGGGGTGTCTTAATCAATGGCATTGTTACTGTATCTACTGTAGAAGCACCTTATCACTGATTTTTTTAGAGAGTTATGATCACACTACGTGAAGATTTCCACAACTAGAAAGAAAGAAAACTTAATATTCATATTCTATTCAAGCTTTCTTTTCCATAGGTAGTTTTTTTTTTGCTGTTGGGTTTATACATTTCAAAGATTCCTGTGGTCAAAAGGTTATAATTTGATGTTGATCGCATGTATAAGACATGCATTCATGCATGAATTAACACTTCTCACAGCTAGAGTTAGAGGGTATGAATGCCTGCCTTATACATGTGATCAATGTCCTTTGCTACAAAGGAACATAGATTGAATACGGGTAATTAAAAATCCACATGAATTAACAGGGTTGAATTCATAATGAATTACTTCAAAACTCAGAGGAAGTGCATTAGATATTCAGGTGTTATTCCTGTGATATTCAACTGGAATTCATTATGAATTTGCAGCCATTATTTTAAAGTGTTACCAAAGTGAATAGGAATACATTTTTTATAAGCAGGGAAATAAATATGTAATTGTTAAAAGCAGCTTACAGTATGTACTGGTTGGACATTATATGTATAGTTAGCTGCACTTGGTAATCCAGGTGTCTCAGGTGTTTTTCAATCTAAAAGGACACATGTGACTGTGTGTTTTCTGTCAGCACAGATGCCTGATTAAGGACTTTGAGCAGCGTCCCAACGTGCTAGACCTCTTGCAACATGATTTTATCAAACAAGTCGGAGGAAAAGAGAACATCCTACAAAAGCAGTTGATGGAACTCATAGACCTCAACCAACAAATGGGACTCATTGAGAAAACCAGGTATATAGATTGTGTCAAGATTAGCCCTGGGAATATAGAATTGGCCCTACTCTGTGTTCTGTGACCCTATTTACAGATATTTATA